>NW_026942506.1:52048-148623 GCF_024139115.2 Armigeres subalbatus
AAAGCCCAGAAATTAAACATCAATTTAGTATCAGACTTCATAATATTCTATCAGATTGTTTCTAGATATCATTTGGTTTAATTTCGAAAGAAATACATGACTATTTTCATTTTATTTCAAAAGTATTTGTGATATCCTGGATTATACGGTTTGATCTAGTTCCAGAGAACTTCTAAAAGTCGAGCTTTTTTTTTCGAAAATTCAGATTTTGCAAATAATTAAGGTGGTTGAAGTTTTGTAGTATTTAGAATCTACTAGCAAATATTATTGTATTATTAGTATTGTACTCTGAAATGGAATCTAGTTAAATATTTTTGATTCTTCCTCAATCACAGAATCGGTATTCCAGTCAATATCGTTATGTTTACAATATCATTTTTGTATGCATAAGAGATACAACCATAGTTCACACGAGGTTACCTGATCTTCCCTAAGGTTGCCTGTATCCCGGCCGGTCTACGAGGAGGAAGGTGGAATTGCTGGTAAGAGGCTCAAGATCGCGATATGGGTCTATTCTATCGCTTCAGGTACGCGATGTACCGATGCAATGGTACGCGTAACCCAGGATTTGCTGTACCAAATGTTGTTCGCTGCAGCTCAATAATTCGGATTAACTTTCAAATGTATGCCATATTGGCTTGGTATACTTTCATTGAGGGATTTCTCACCAGCTCGAACAAATGTCGACAGCACCCTCTCAGAGTTCAATGAAACTTTCTGGACATGTAGACTTTGTCACAAAAAACACTTTGAATACTTAGTTTTCCTTAGTATTGTATGGGTAACTATCGCCAAATCAGTAAAATTTTCGAATAAAATATTTGTATAATTTTGGGAAGGTGGTGTATATTAGAAATTGGGCAATCCACTCCCATCGCGCATTGATGACAGATATGCAAATATCCCGTATAAAGGCCGGAGCACAATGGACATGTTGCGTTTGCGTTTGAGTTTGCGTTTTGTAATCCGTTTGATAAGTTTTGTAATAAATACAAAACGTAGCATAACGCATAAGCAGCCCACAATGCATACGGTTTTTGACAGTTGAGCAGTTAACATTTTCTTGTCGCTGATGGGTTCCAAATAAGTTATTACGGAATGGATATATGTATCTCTGCTCGAGATTTTGAGCTTATAAGCTATATATATTTAGGCAAGTTATTAAAGAATTAACTGCAATGGAATTTTGAATGTTGATCGGTAATTTCTAGGCAAGTTTCAAAAGTCATTCCAGGAATTTCTTGAGAAATTCCTCCAAGATCCTTCAGAAATTACTTCCTAAAATCTCGTAGACTTCCTCCGAAGTTCACAAGATATTCTTCAGAAGCTTTCCAGAAATTTCTTCGGCAGTTTCTCCAGGAGATTCTCCACAAAATCCTTCAGAAATTCCTCCGAGAGTTTATCCAGAAGTTTCTCCGTAAATTCTAGAAGTTCCTCTAAGAATTACTCTGAAGTGCAACCAGGAATTCCTTTAAAATATACAAAATTTCCTCCGAAGTTTCTACAGGATATCCTTCAGAAATTTCCACATGAATTATAAATAGTTTATTTAAAAATTTCTTCGAAATCCCTTCAAGAATACCTCGGAAGTTTCTCCAAGAATTCCTCTGAAGTTCCTTCAGGAATTTTTCTAAAATTACTCAAAAATTTCCTTCAGAAGTTTCATAGGAGTCCTCTGAAATTTCTACAGGAATTCCTTAGGAAGTTATTACAAAAATCATTCGGAAAATCCTCCGAAAAATCCACTAGAATTCCTCATGAAGTTCTTCCAGAAACTCCAGAATTTCCTCCAGGAAATGCTCCGAAGATACTCCATATGCTCTCTGAAGTTCATCCAGGAATTGCTCCGAAAATTCCTCCAGGAATTGCTTCGAAGTTCTCCAGGAATTCTTCCGGAAGTTCCTACAGAATTTCTCTCCGAAGTTCCTCTCGAATTCCTTCTGAAGTTTTCAACATTCCTCCGGAAGTTTTTTAGTAATTCTTCTGCAGTACCTTCAGGAATTCCCAGAAATTCCTCAAACATTAACTTCCGAAGTTTTATAAAGAATCCTTCAGAAATTTTCGAAGTTCCTCCAGAAATTCCTCCGGAAGTTCTTCCAGGGCTTCCTCCAAAATTCAAAAATCACTCGGAAAATATTTCTAAATTCCTCCAAAAATCCTCCGGAAACCCTCCAGGAATTCCCTTGAAATGCCTCCAAGAATTCCCCAGCAAAATGCAACGATTCAAATTTGAATTCCGAGGGATTTGTAAGAGTGGGTTTCCCATTGAAGGACATCAAATTGTATAGGAAATGGTCTGCCGGATCTATTGGGTTTGGATTGCAATCACTGGCGGAGACAGAGGTGGGCACCCACGATGCAATTACACTATTGTTCTCGTAGGCTATTGTTCTTGCGCTAAGTGGTGCCCCACCAAATAACAAAAGCTGGCGCCGCCAGTGATTGCAATGCTGGATATATTTGCAAAAAAAATGAGAAGAAATACAGCTTCAGGATCATGAACATAAAATAGTTAACAGTTCAGGAGGCTCAGAAAAAGGCTGGCTTAATTTGTTCAGTAAATATGCATTTGCGAATTGGTATGTGGACTTTGAATTGAATTTTTTAATTTGGATTGTTTTGATATTTGTCCTACATGAAACATTTGATTTTGATAATGGGTGAGGTAATATGATTATTAGATTTGAAAACTGAAATGGGCTTGTGCAAATATTGAAATTATATTAGATAAGCATCAACTAGCTAGAGTTTGTATTAAAAGATGGACTTGGATTAGAATATGAGTTGTAAAATTGGATATGATTATAAAAAATAATACTAATACAAGATACATAATTACGCAATGGTAGGATAAATAAAACTTTCAATTGATACTGCGAAAATGCTATAGCGCACGTAAAAGACTAAGAAACAGTTTCAATGCAGAGTCATTGAAGATAAAAAGATTGAAGGAAAACTTGAATATTATATGAATGTTTGACTTTCAATCCATCATGAAACCATTCTTAATGCTCAAGGGATTAGAACATTGTTCATAAAAACATTGGATTTGCATTTCGGCTCCATACATTGATTTGAGTATCGGATTGGAAAATCGTATAAACGTAGGATTGAAATATTTAAATTAAAACTTGAGTACGGATATTGGATACTGGGTTGTAAAGTTGAATTGGCTGTAATTTGAAAATAAAAAACTCAAAGGTGCAGCCAATCGGGTTGTATGCAAAGGTGACGTAGGACTACGTAGCTATTCGAAATTGATAGTATTTGCCATAATAATTTGTGTCGTTTTATTAACATTGAGCAAAACTGCTCGAGGCCAACTGAATCAAGAAGTCGAATAGTTGTTCCCAGTTGGATGGACTTTCAGTCTCTAACCGTGGAATTAAATGACTCATTGGCCGCTGAAGCCACTCGATGGCTTTCAGTCGGGACATCACAATCTTCATTTCATGAACGCTATATCGCGGGTGAAGACCAAACGTTGCATATAAATATATTTGTGTTTGGTTTCACGCCACTTCTGATTCTTCATTTCTCCTTTATTTCCGCATTTTTGAGGATGGTGTCTCCAAAAAGCTCTTATGCATACAAAAGAAGGTTGATCCGACAATCCGATTTCTTTAAAGTGCAAAACTCAATCGTTACTAGCAAAGTTGATAGCGCGGGAGGGAGATGATTCAATTAATTTGAATGGGTGGAATAACAACAGCAACCCGTACCACGCTAAACCCGATGCCTCCGAAACAATCCATTTTCGCAATTAACTCTTTCTTTCCATAAAATGCTGGTCCTGAGAAGAACCAATTTTCTTTTCCCAATGCGTCTTTCCAATAACTAACTGCATCCAAACGCTTGACAGCACCTGCGTTGAAATCCGACCGCCGACCGCCGACCGCCCTCGTGCACTGTGTCCGCTCCGCTGCATCGAATGTCGAACTGCTGTGAATCCAATCAGAACTCGCGCCGAACAGCAGCTTCTTGATTTAATAAATTAAGCCGTTAGCCCCGCCCCTTGTGATCTAATATGGTGTAAATATAATGTGCACTCATAACGATTAGAAGGGCGGGCTAATGAATTACTTCATTAGATAAAGAAAGCTGCTTTGACGCGCGAGCCATTTTGATCGGGATTCCGCAGCAGACAACGGACTTTCGAGAATGACAAATTCAGAATCTCATGAAATTTTCTCGCAAGATTCTGAATTTGGTTATGAGCTGTTGTTATCTAGATGCGTATTGTTGTGAAGAGTAACAACATAAATTTGACTCAAGACGAAGTTTCTTCATAACAAACATTATCTCTTGGCATCTGTCTGTCCGAGCGTCTCACAATGGGTGGTTGCAGATAGTTTCCAAGAGGTGGCGTCTTCATTGATTTTATACAAACGAAGGTTGATCCGACTATCCGAAATAAACTTTCTTTCAAGTACAAAACTCAATCGTAAAAATAGCGAATTTGATAGCGCGCCGGAGGGAGATGATGCAGTAAATTTGAATGGATGGAATCACTAACAGCAACCAAGGTAAACGCCAAACCCGATGCCACCGAACAACGATTTTCGCAATTAACTCTTTCTTTCCATAAAATGTTGGTCCTGAGAAGAACCAATTTCTTTTCCCAATGCGCCTTCTGTCCAAACACGATCCAATCGTTGTCGACACCTTGCGTTGCAACTGTCGACCGCCCCCTGATGATTTTTCGCTAAGCTCCAAAAATTTAAATAAATTTCAGCATTGCCACCACTCAGTGCTGCTGTGTCCGCTCCGCTGCATTGAATGTCGAACGCTTGCTGTGGAATCCCGATCAAGATCGCGCGCGCCGAACAGCAGCTTTGATTTGATAAATTAAGCCCGTTAGCCCCGCCCCTTGTGAGCTGATATGGGTGTGAATTACTTCATTAGATATAAGAAAGCTGCTTTTCGAGCGCGCATCTTCGATCGAGATTCTGCAGAGAACGGACTGTTCGAAGAATAACAAATTCTAAGAACCTTGTAATTTTATCGATTCTGAATTTGGTTGAGATGTAGTTTATCTTAGATGCGTATTGTTGCGAGGAACGACAACAGTTTCTTCATATTGCAAACATTAGCTTTGCATCTGTCTGTCCGAGCGACGTTCACCGATGGGTGGTTGATGTGAAGTTTCATCGAGGTGGCGTCTTCATTGATTTTATACAAAAGCCACCATTTTATACAAAGGTTGATCCGACTATCCGAAATAAACTTTCTTCAAAGTGCAAAACTCAATCGTAAAGCGAATTTGATAGCGCGTCGGAGGGAGATGATGCAATAAATTTGAATGGATGGGATCACTAACAACAACCAAGCTACAACGCTAAACCCGATGCCACCGAAACAGTCCATTTTCGCAATTTTCTTTTCATAAATGTTGGTCCTGAGAAGAACCAATTTTCTTTTGCCAATGCGCCTTCTGTCCAATAACTATGCAACTGTACGACCGCCACTTGATGACTTTTCGTTAAGCCTCATGTTGAAATAAATTTTCAGCACACCCACCTCAGCTGCTGTGTCCGCTCCACTGCATTGAATGTCGAACCGCTCTCTGTGGAATTGATAATGAGCTGCGTGAACAGCAGCTTTCTTGTATTTAATAAATTAAGTCCGTTAGCCCCGCCCCTGTGATCTGATATGGTGTAAATATAATGTACTCATAACGATTAATGAAGGGCATATGAATTACTCATTAGATATAGAAAGCTTTTCGAGCGCGCGAGCCATTTCGATCTGATTCGCAGACAACGGACCGTTCGAGAATGACAAATTTAAAATCCTATGAAATTTCCTCAGCATTGTCGTAACTGAACGAAGTACACGATAGCACATACGACATTTTTAAACATAAACAAGGACTTTATAATGTAAAATTGTAATTGAAACAATATGTTTTTTAAATTGAAAGTATTATAACAAATAGTTTGTCAATATTAAGTCCGTAGTAGGTTTAATTCGAGGACATGCCAGTTATTATCATAGGTTTGTGATTAGCTACAGTGGGGTGAAGATCTTTTTTAAAGGCCAGAAGTATCCCTTCAATGTGTATTAAGGTTGCCAGTCCAGTTAGAGGTTGTAGAATGGAGTTCTCTTGGAATGGCTTGAATGCATAGGTGCTTTGCAATTATAGCATCAATTGCCAGCAGGTCACATACAGAGTCGGTGGTTAGGATGATTGAATCGTGAAATGCATATAGAATTGCAGTCAGAATTGTCGTAGCCTCTGTTGATAAAGTCCGAGCAGTGCTCAGACCAAAGTTTGGATGCTTCCTAATCGGTATCTCATACGCGAATGCTTACACGGCCTTGGGATTTTCCTCCAGAAGATCCGGAACGTTCGTAAAAGTGGTCATTTAATGACGTTTTATTTTCCATGCTTGTGGTAAGAAATGATTGTGGTGACCCATTTTGATGGACTTGAGTGGCCACCGGAGTTCCTGCAGAAGATCCTTATGAGTGGTCAATAAATGAATCTCATTATAAAGAGCGCAGCTTCTTGCTAGCTCTTCATGATCATATTCTAAATAATAAATTATCGTACTCTGAATAATCAAATATCCGTACAAGTGGTCAATTTCTGAACGGTCACCGGGGTTCTTCAAGTTCCTGAACATCCACAAAAGTTGTAAATTCATAAAATTCATCCTTGAAAAGCGCTGTTTAAAAAACTTTCCGTAATCGTACAAGACACGAACGAATATTGTGACCCGTTCTCATTTACTAAAGTGACTATCGGAGGTTTTCTGCAAGATCCAGAACATCGGTTAATGTGGTTAAGTGATGTAACACATACCAGAAAAGCCAATTTTGACGTAGGACTTACGTCTTTCTTTACTATACTGGGTGTCATTTAGATTTTTGGAAATCGAGAGCGTTACGCCAAAAGGGAAGATTTCGAACGTTACTAGCGCCTTTATCTTTCGATGGATTTTGAAGATTTACACAGATAAAAATATGTTGTGATTTTAAATGTATTTTCATGCACATATTTGGAGCATGCAAATAAACGTAACATTCAATCGATCTCACTATTCTTTTAAAGCGAAATAAATTTAAACGGTGCTTGCTTGTAAAATTCAATTAAATTTAATTGAATATCGAATGCTAATTCGTTTGATGGGATAAGCTGCAATTTTACTCGTCGTTGAATTTTCAAAATTATTTGCTGTGTATATATCAATCGACTCGGATACTCTCCAGCAATTTGCCAATTTCATTGAAACTTAAAATTATGAACGATAAGTGATTGCAAATTTCAATTCTTGTCGAAGCCATCAAAGATTTCATATGTAATTAATCCCGTGCATTCCTAACACGGACATCAAAATTCTGTGAGTCACGGGCCTTCTGGTCCACCGCAAGATTTTCTTTGTGTATAAAAAAGCAGTGCCTGCTTGTGCGAGTCATTACAAATTGTCACAGCAGCGCGTACAGACGTGCTTTTACTCGCGCATTTTCGTTTCGTTTGTTCGTTCGCTGTTTTACCTACACAGAATGCAGTCGCCAGCGGAAGAGCTGCCGGTGGGTCTGCGAATATGCATGGAAAGAAGATGACGCATTTTTTCGCCATTCTGTGCTTGATGATGGTCGGATGCAGTGTTATCGGTTGGGATAGATGCGATCGCCTATCGTATCGCTCGGAGTTCACGGCTAGAGGCCGATGATGGCTGATGCAATGATGGCAGCGGTGGTAGATGAAGAAGAACAAAATTAGCCCAGATAGATTTGGATTACACATCAAGGGAAAGTGATTGGTTTCATAATCCATTTGATACCGGGATGAGTACGAGTCATGGCATATGACTATTGGTACTAAACGACTACTAGTACTACTAGTAGGGTTACTGCTCCTTAACTTGTTTCTTATTGATGTGATTTTTTTCAGCAGTAAGCAGAAGCATGCATGTTATCAAAAAGAAGCAACGTGCTGTATTTCTTTGTTTAGAAAACGGGTCAGTTCCCCTAAAATAGCACATTTTGCTCAAGTCTGAAAATTTTATTAATAGAATTTTTAAACTTTAAATACTATCATCAACAAGAAATCCTACATTTGCTTGAGTAAATAGGGGCTTCAACTCAAGACCGCAGAAATTTTTTTGATTGTAAATGATTTGAAAAATTGAATATTCGATACTACTATCACAGTCACTATGTTGATCTGAGGTATAAGAAGTGGGTTGATCGTTCGCTAGCGTCTATGAGGGCGGACACAGTAGCAAATGAAATACAAAATGGCTAATATGAGGCGTTCATAAAAGATTGACCTCTCGTCTGATGCCACGAGGGCGAACGCAGCATGTTCTAAGCTTCTTTTCTTTTCTCTTCAAGGGAAATAACTAGAAAAGTATGTTTGTAAGAATGAAGTGTCTTGAACAAGACAATCATCCCGGAAAAGATTGTTAGTCGTCGACTAACCGCGACCCCCCTCTACTACAGGGCTGGGCATAATAGTTAGAAACAAAGCAATTCTTATTATGTATTTAATGTTAAGATTTATTTCCAGAAGTTTTGAATAAACAAATTAATAATTATTAAATCTATAATCAAACTCTTTAGATCCAAAAGTTTGAAGTTATATGTGAATACGTTACGTTTATACAAGTCCTATACGTCTACTCGCGGTTATGGTCAAAACATTACCCATTGCCTTTTTTATCCTAGAAAAAAATTGCAAACCAATCCATCTATTGGAAATTAATGTCTTTATTGATGTATTATAAAATGTAATAAAAATGCACGAAGCCAAAATGGACCTTTTTGGGAACATGCAACTTTTTGTGAACAACAAATTTGATCCAGACTATCTTTTGAAAAGGGCTAAACTTTTTTTTACTGATTTTTTCAAATGGATATACCCAGGTTTTTTTTTACGCGGTTGGAATTCATAAATTTCTTGGTTAACCTGAACTTTTACAGCTTTATAAATAGGGTAACGGCTGTATTTTGGACCGGGCTCTTATTTTGGACCACCTAGCTGAATTTTGTATTTATATCACACAAAACTAAATGAAACGTGCAATATTTAAATTTTATTGCAAAAAGAAACTATCCATAAGGTATTTCCTACATTTGTTTCTTATAAAATATTGCAATTATTAAGAATATTTTCACGTATTTACCCATGCCGGCTGGATTAGACCAAAACTAAGACGACATTGTAAAATTGAAGTCAACTTTCAAAAGCTGTAAGTTTATTTGTACATAGATTTGAACCACGTGAATGATGTTGTTGACTCATTAAAACCTAATTGAAGCAGTTTCATATCTCGAACGAAAAATTGTAAGTTTAAAAACAGTATTCTGAGGCATGTCCAAAATAGGTTCATTTTTTATTGAACCGAACATATTTTCGACATATCTTCTTTTTAAGTTCTAGATCTCTTAAACTTTTGTTTTTACTAACTATTTGTTTTTCTAGCATCAAACCATTCATAAATTACCGTTTATTGATGTAAGCCCTAGAAAAATGTCTATTAACGAAACATGTAACTGCTTTTATTATTTCCGTACGAAAATACTGCCTATGATCGCATATCAGTCCCACTTTTGCTGTAATTCCTATCCATATGGGACAAATATGCGATTGTGAGCAGAATAGTTGAGAAATCTCTACGACAAGAACCAATCTTTGCTAGAGCTCTCCGTCCGTGCTGTTTGCCAATGCAACAGAGTTCCGCGTTCTACGATTATGTTTCTTTCTGAAAAAGAATATGCAATGAGCAAGGAAGAACCAGGCAACCCACTACTATCAATGGCGCAAATGGAACAGATCTAACAAACTACATAAAAAATATGCAGGGTATGTATGCAGGTGTATACATCACGGCAATGGGCCACAAGTTTGTTTTGCTTTGATGATGCTGTACCGAGTGGTACTGACATTGAAATTAGTTTCAATACCCTAAGCTTGTAGATATTGTTCTAAGCTTTGAATGCCTATAAAAATGTATTGCTTCACAAGGACTTTCAGAATGGAAACGCCGAAAATGCTGGAGATCGCTAATTTAATCCAACAGTAACATAACTTTGCAAGCAATACAAAATTGTTCGAGTGGTCCAAAATATGTTCAACAGGTGGTCCAAAATAAAAACAGGTGGTCCAAAATTAAATCTTACATATCTTCAGAATTTATGGTAGTTTGGTTCTTTCGGTGGGATTTACAACATTTTTACCTACAAATCCTACTTAGCATTCACCACTTTTTAGTTGCATAGGGAATTGATCAAGTATTATTACAAAATCTAACTTTTATTCGACAAAATAGTTCGGCCATCTCCTAAAGTGGTCCAAAATACCTCCCTTACCCTACCACCTGAATTTTCTTTGATTTTTTGTGAATTTTTTCGTGGGGTTAACTCATTGTTTCATTGACGCTGAAGGTCTTAAACGACTAAAACCAAACCGTGTAAAAAAAAACCTGGGTGTAATCGAAAAACAACGCATCCTACAAAAAGGCTTATATGAGTGACTGTCGCAAAATCGGTCAAACTTTCTAATAAAAATATTGGAAGCAATCCAAATTGAGCCCTACACTGAAAAAAATCAGTTTTAAAAATGAAAAGTTGATTTGCAAAAAAAGTTTTTTTCTAATTTCCAAAAGAAATGATTCGGAATATGCCAAAATATTTCCGATGGAAATTCCTAAGATTTTCCAGTAGAAAATCAAAAAAAAGTTCATCTAAAACGCCAATAATGAATTTCCCGAAGAAATTCAAATATTTTTACAAGTGGAAATAACGAAAAAATTGTACTTTTGTAGTATTTGTAAAAGTTGTACTTTTGAAGCATTTCCAGTAGTCATCATACAGTAGTTTAAATCAAAATTTTAAAGATTTTCTGATGTGAAAATTCCTTAAAATTTCTAATTCATTTCCTGTGCATCTATGCATGGTAAAGATTTAAAGCAATGTTCAGCTGAACCTACAAAGAAATCAAAATGACCTCCCGAAGAAGAATGAATTCCCGATGAAATTTTGGAAGAAATTATGGTGCAAATTAGAAAAACATGAACCTTGAGAATTCTAAAGATTTATTCTTCCAATGAATTTTTTGAAAATTATCCATAGACTCTTCCGTGGAAGCGTAAGAGCGTAAAAAAGTATTCCGAAAAAAATTCATTTCAAAATTGCAAATTTGAAAAAAAAAAAATCCAAACACAAACAATCAACAGAAATATCAAAGTGTTTCGTGTTGCATTGGCTGTTTAATATCTTTCGGAAATTCAGAAGATTTTTTTCTTGAAAAAAATTAGTAGTCTTCTTCTTCTACTCCATATTCCAACTGGAAGTTGGTCTGCTTTTCAACTAAGTATATTCTATTAGCATTTTCTCAGATATAAATTGAAAACTTTTATATGTCAGCCATTGCACGATTATATATCTTGTGTATCAAGTACTATGGATAAACTATACCTAGGGTGTCAAGAATGTTTCGCACCCGAAAACATCCTAGACAGGAACGAGAATCGAACTCATTCATTCATTTATTTAGTTAACATCTAAACAGATAACACTGAATCAACAATTTGATGCCACAATACACGGTTCGAGGCCGCATCTCTCCATCCTCGAATGCGCCCCACGCTCGCCAAGTCTTTTTGCACCTGGTCTGCCCACCTTTCTCGCTGTGCTCCACGTCGTCTCGTACCTGCCGGATCCGAAGCGAACACCATCTTTGCAGGGTTGCTGTCCGGCATTCTTGCAACATGTCCTGCCCATCGTACCCTTCCGGCTTAAGCTACCTTCTGGATACTGGGTTCGCCGTAGAGTTGGGTGAGCTCGTGGTTCATTCTTCGCCGCCACACACCGTCTTCTTACACACAGCCAAAAATGGTCCTAATAACCCTTCCCTCGAATTCTCCGATTGCTTCAAGTCATCCTAGAGCATTGTTCATGTTTCATGTCTGTAGAGGACTACCGGTCTTATCAGCGTCTTGTACATAACACATTTGGTGCGGTGGCGAATCTTTTCTGACCGCAGTTTCTTCTGGAGCCCGTAGTAGGCCCGACTTCCACAGATGATGCGCTTTCGTATTTCACGACTAACATTATTGTCAGCCGTAAGCAAGGATCCAATGTATACGAATCTGTTGGAAATCGTACCCCGGCTGTTACACCCGGCTCGCCGCATGACACCTTCTAGCGCAATATTGAACAACAGGCACGAAAGTCCATCACCTTGTCTAAGTCCCCGGTACGATTCGAACGAACTGGAGTATTCGCCCGAAATCTACATCACAGTTTTGCACAGCATCCACCGTTGCTTTGATCAGTCTGGTTAGCTTCCCCAGGGAAGCTGTTCTCGTCCATAATTTTCCATAGCTCTACGCGGTCTATACTGTCGTATGCCGCCTTGAAATCAATGAACAGACGATGCGTTGGGACCTATATTCACGGCATTTTTGAAGGATTTGCCGTACAGTAAAGATCTGGTCCGTTTTCGAGCGGCCGTCAACGAAGCCAGCTTGATAACTTCCCACGAACTCATTTACTAATGGTGACAGACGACGGAATATGATCTGGGATTTCACTTTGTAGGCGGCATTAAGGATGGTGATCGCTCGAAAGTTCTTACACTCCAACTTGTCGCCTTTCTTGTGAATGGGACGTATAACCCCTTCCTTCCACTCTTCCGGTAGCTGTTCAGTTTCCCAGATTCTGACTATCAGTTTGTGCAGGCAAGTTGCCAGCTTTTCCGGGCCCATCTTGATGAACTCAACTCCGATACCATCCTTACCAGCTGCTTTATTGGTCTTTAGCTGTTGGATGGCATCTCCACTGCCTTGACTTTCACTGCTTGTACTCTCAGCTCCATTTAAATGTTCCTCGTAGTGCTGCTTCCACCTTTCGATTACCACACGTTCGTCCATCAAGATGCTCCCATCCTTATCCCTGCACTCTTCGTCGAACCAATCGTTTCGTCGACTTCGTCCCACATACCCGACGTTGTTGTCCGCTGCGTCGTAAATGGCTACTTTGACTGTATTCCAGCAGTCCTCAAGAGGAGGCCCACCGAGCTCACCCTCTTCCGGCAACGCTGCCTCGAGATGCTGCGCGTAAGCAGTGGCAACATCCGGTTGCTTCAGTCGCTCTAGGTCGTGCCGCGGCGTTCGTCTATACCGAACATTGTTGATGATGGATAGTTTTGGGCGCAGATTCACCATCACCAGATAGTGGTCAGAGTCGATGTTAGCGCCACGATATGGCGTGACGTCGATAATGTCGCAGAAGTGCCGTCCATTAATCAGTACGTGGTCGATTTGTGATTCTGTCTGCAGTGGCTATCTCCAGGTGCACCGATACGGAAGGCTGTGTTGGAATTAGGTGTTGCGAATGGCCATATTCGGCGAAATCAATTAGTCGTAGGCCGTAGACTCGTTGACTCAGATATATTTTCTGTGGATTTTTCGAAGATTTTTTCTTTGAAATTATGAAAAAAATCTAAAGAAAATTCCAGAGAGTTCCCGGTGAGAACTTCTATGAGATTCTAGTGGGAATTCCAAATAATGTTTCTTAGAAATTCCATACAATTATCTTCGAAAATTTAGAAAAAAAAATTCTTAAGGATTCCAAAGAGTTTTCTATGGAAATTCTGAAGAATTTCACGTGAAAATTTCATAGAAATTCCAGAGAAAACTTCCCGTGAAAAATCCGAAAAATCCCTAACAGTATTTAGGGAAAACTGTCCTGCTGAATTTCATTAGATTTTTTCGGGGAAGTTCAAAGGATTCTTCCGCTGATGTCTCAAAAATATGCCGAAAAGGCATAGAAAAGGAAGAGATAAGCGCAATAAAACATCGTTACGTCGATTCACGCTGCCGCCGCTCGCCTGCCGGATGAAATGGCATTCGGCGTGACGCTGAAACACCGCCAAACAAAATTATGACGAACGCCGCCACTTGCGATTTTTAGACCAGAGCATAGCTCACTAGTCACTTGTCTCTTTCACTTCTTACTTCGCACGTATGTCACTTCTCACTTTTCACTTCTCACTACCCACCACTCACTACTCACTTGTCGCTTGTTACTTATCATTTCTCACTTCTAACTTCTCATTTGGCCTAATGATCGTTCGGCTTAACGACAACAAGCACCTTTTTGTTTGAAAGTATTGGTATCCCTTAAAAAGCATTCCGAATGATTTTGTATTACGAGTACTTTTTCACTTTAAAAAGTATTCTAGAGTAGCCGGACAGCCTAATATTGAACAGTTATAAATACGTGCTTTATCCCCGATAGGAAAATCTTTAGTAAAATTAGTTTACAAATCCGTAAATTGCACTTTTATTGTGCTCACAAGGTTTTTTCCCAGGTTTTAGTTGAAACACTCAAGGAAACAGTTGAGAATCGATGATCAACTGTGATGAAAAGGATAACAAGTGTCAAAACAAGGAAAAAGAAGCCCTCTTTGCAGGTCTCGTCTCAGGAATAGAAGTTCCTTGGAAAATTGTTCGAAAGAACCATAAGAGTAACCGAAAAAATATTTTTAGTATGGCATCATTTGCTTCCACGAGTCGATATCGAGTCGTAGAACATCGAATCATGGAGGGCCTATTGTAGCTTGTAAAAATAATGAATGAAATCGTATCGACTCAATGAACCTGCTGTGATATTTAGCGCATAACGGATACATCGCTCAGGACTTGAACTCTAAGACGTTTTGAGATCCAAAAAGGCCTGTAGTAGTTTCTGAAAGTAATGAGTAGAATTTTATCGACTCAATGGACCTACTGGGATGTTTAGAGCTGCACGAATACATCGTTCAGGGCTTGGTTGATCTGGTAGATCGTATGTTCTGAACTCCATAATTTCATGTCTTATGGTCACATCACAGATAGTTTTGGACATAATCTCAGCTTTGGACATTTTGTTTCTAAAGATAATTTCTTATGCATTCGAGGATATGTACTCCAGAACAGTTTGGACGGCCAAGGACATCCGAAATCAAATATTTCAACGCCTTTCTAGTTTTTTTCTGCACTAGTTTTGGCAGGATCGGGTGGAAAAAACCCAAATATGTACGTTAAATCCATGTAAAAAAAAGTTGTCCTGAAAGGGTTTAAATATGTAATCCGATATTGATGGAGTAAAAATCTTCGGACGTAGAAATTCTCCTAATTGTATGCCCTTGTATTACATTTGAGATCTCTTCCCGGACACCGGAGATGTCCTGGTTTTCCAAGGGAATGTTAAAATGCATTTCTTCTTCTGCTTCTGACGTGATCTTTCATCATGTGTTATGCTTTCATCAGAAAATAAAACTGATTTGCCGACCAGAGATTGTACCATTTCCGTGAAAAATGTCTTGAAATTCACTTTCAAAGGACACCCTGAGCCAGTGAGTCTTCTTACAGTCCTGAAAATGTATATATAGCCATCGTCTTGTCAAAACATGAAATTTTGAACCCATATATGCATGGTTCTGGTCGTGAACGCCATCGATGTGAGTTGGTCACAACCGCATGGTTCTGGTCGATTGTAAAACTAGCCCTCCCCCCCGGGAGCCCTTGATCCTGTTAAAAGTAAAGCAGTGGACACTGTGATTCAGAAAATATTTCTGGAATAATCTTTTCACAAAACCATGAAGTTTCATACCCATATTTGCACAATTCGGGTCTGTATCGTATCATCAAATTCCCAGAACTGTATGCGCATTCGTGACAAATTCTTGATCTGCAGCCAGAATTGGCCAGCCAATTAGTTCTAATTTCTGGTGGAAGCATTAAACATGATGCAAGTTGCCGTCACATATAATGACAATCAGTACAAAATATGCACTCTAACATATTACCAAAAAAAAAATCCAGAACGTCTGCGATGTGCGTGGACCAGAAAACAGAAAGAATTTCTGGATCCGATAATTCCGGTTTAATCAAAATCGGATTATTTTAGCTAAAGTTATTCTAAGAAATTAACAGAAGAAATTAAATTACCAAAAAAAAATCTATATCAACATTTCTGTTTAACCCCTGTACATACTAGCGGGTAAAACTAAACGTGATAGGATCCCTCTGGGAAGCAGTGTTACGGTATATGAGAATATCTTCTAGGTGGACGAGGATTTGTCTTTATTGGTCCTGAATTAAAGAAACTCCGAAACATGTAGAGTGAGAATAGCTTGCTAGTCTCAAGAAGACTATTGAATTGGTGAGCTGTGCATATTTATTGTTTCTCGGCAAATTACGACTAGCTACCTCGATGGTAGCAGTCAATCAAGCCTAACTAAGCTACGCTTAACAAATTTGTTGATTTTGGCATACATATTACACGTAATTTTAGAAAATTAAGTTAGGCTCGAATCTATTCCGGCGAATTTTGTTAGTTTTGAATTCAGGACGGTCTATGAAAGGAAGAGTTTATTTTCCAAACTTCATCTCTTTCGCTTGAGGGTTTAATTTTGAAAATCTCGCACTTGTACAATTATCCTCATTGATAACTACAACAAATGGTTCTCATTAATAAAGACAAAGTAGCATAGCACAACCGAGCTTCTCTGCAAACTTAATTACTTGCCATAGAGAATCCAGTTACCCGAACATAAACAGACGCACCATCCGCACGACGGAAGGGCCATTAATCTTTGTGCGTAACAACCGCTGCTTTATTCAGTGCGTACTGGAATGGGCTAATGAAAATACTCCCTCCGCTTCTTCCAAGTTTAACCCTTTGATAGAACTCACATCGATGGCGTTCACAAAATATACATAAGCGCCATCCTCCGTCACCCGAAAATTGCCCAATACATATTACTCCCACCTATCCACATCCGAAGATACATCTATATGAGCCCTGAACATGCGAAACGCAGCCAGCAGCGAAGAGGCCTTTCCTCAGAAGCCAGGGAAAAACTTCACGCAAGTACATATTTTCCGAACCCCCAGAAGTACATAAAAGTGTACACAAAATACGCAATCCACGTCGAGGAAAATTGCCGTAGTGATGACGACCGCCAACGCGCGCTGCTTTTCGTGGAAAGCCAAGAGGATGGGCTGATAAGAAAAAGGGTTGAAAATCGTCTTATACATACACATAAATTAAATTGCGATGTGCGCGCTTGAGCCGGCCATCCACCCAGCACCGTCTTCAGCCTCAGCGTCGTCTTGGTCGCCGCAGGGGGGCGTGTGGGATTTTTAATACACGAAGCGTATAAATAATTCAGCGTTCGTTCGTTCGGCGGGTAGCGGTTGCTACGCGCGCGAGCAACCCGGCTGATGAAGCTAAGACGCGTCCATCGCCATCGTGGCTCTGAAGCTCAAGAAATGAAACTTTGATGCTGATGTTGATCGTTTTCCATGGTACGGGGCGGGTGCGGTGGCTGTCGCCTCATCATCATCGTCTTCGTCGCTGTCGTTGTCGTGAGACATAAATGCGCTGCCTTGATTATGGAAACGAGCTTCCAAAAACGAGCCTGGCGCAACAATGTCCTCGTCCCCCCTGAGGCTGGAATGGGTTGGCGGGTCGGTATGGGGAATGTTATTATGTCGAAGAAGACGTTCCGAAAGGGTTGATAGCATTATATGAAATTGTTATTTGCTAAGAATGAAAAGAGATGATGTGGATTGTTTGTAAAAGTCTTATAAAAAGTGTACACTGGGATAGTATTTTACTCGACTTTACAATTTCTCGATACATATCATTTTTCAAATAGCTAATGATTTAAGTCATTAGCATCAGCATTACCAATTCGTTCAATTTCGTAAGTGGTGATATTGTATGAGAGTATGAGAGTTGTATCAACATACAGTTTATCTTTTAATAAATTTGAAGACTACAACTAACTAAAAAGTCGCATTAACAAATATACGAAAAACAGCAAAATATTAAAAGATAAATTTTTAAAATAGGTAGGTATTTCAAGTACTGAATGGTCTTTTTGCCTTTCTCGTATACTAAGTATACGTAAAGGCTATATGATCGCTCCAAAAACAAACTTTATATAGAAGGCCCGGAGACCCATAGTGTTATATACCGATCGACTCAGCTCGACGAATTGAGGTGATGTCTGTGTGTAGGTGTGTGTGTATGTGTGAGTGTCTGTGCGCGCCCACCCAAAAAAAATGTCACTCATTTTTCAGGAACTTATCCTTAACCGATTTACTCGCAACATAACGTCGCAACATAACGACGCAGAATACTCTCCCATTGTTTCCTATTGAAAATTGGCCAGAACGGACTATGGGCTCAGGAGAAATGGCCAAAATACTATTTTTATAATGCACGAGAAAGGCGCCATCATCGCTAGGTGGATTAATCAGGGAATCCCGGTGGGGATTCTGGTCGAATCCCGGAGGGGATTCTGGTCGAATCCCGGAGGGGATTCTGGTCGAATCCCGGAGGGGATTCTGGTCGAATCCCGGAGGGGATTCTGGTCGAATCCCGGAGGGGATTCTGGTCGAATCCCGGAGGGGATTCTGGTCGAATACCGGAGGGGATTCTGGTCGAATCCCGAAGGGGATTCTGGTCGAATCCCGGAAGAGATTCTGGTAGAATCCCGAAGGGGATACTGGTCGAATCCCGCGAGGGATTCTGGTTGAATCCCGGAGGGGATTTTGGTCGAATCCCAGAGAAGATTCTGGTCGAATCTCGGGGAGGATTCTGGTTGAATCCCGGAGGGGATTCTGGTCGAATCCCGGAGGGGATTTTGGTCGAATCCCAGAGAAGATTCTGGTCGAATCTCGGAGAGGATTCTGGTTGAATCCCGGAGGGGATTCTGGTCGAATCCCAGAGAAGATTCTGGTCGAATCTCGGAGAAGATTCTGGTCGAATCTCGGAGAGGATTCTGGTCGCATCCCGGAGGGGATTCTGGTCGAATCCCGGAGGGGATTCTGGTGGAATCCCGGAGGGGATTCTGGTCGAATCCCGGAGGGGATTCTGGTCGAATCCCGGAGAGGATTCTGGTCGAATCCCGCGAGGGATTCTGGTCGAATCCCAAAGGGGATTTTGGTCGAATCCCAGAGAAGATTCTGGTCGAATCTCGGAGGGGATTCTGGTCGAATCCCGGAGGGGATTCTGGTCGAATCCCGGAGGGGATTCTGGTGGAATTCCGGAGGGGATTCTGGTGGAATCCCGGAGGATTCTGGTCGAATCCGGAGGATTCTGGTCGAATCCCGGAGGATTCTGGTCGAATCCCGGAGGATTCTGGTCGAATCCCGGAGGGATTCTGGTCGAATCCCGGAGGGATTCTGGTCGAATCCCGGAGAGGATTCTGGTCGAATCCCGGAGGGGATTCTGGTCGAATCACGGAGGGGATTCTGGTCGAATCCCGGAGGGGATTCTGGTCGAATCCCAAAGGGGATTCTGGTCGAATCCCGACGGGGATTCTGGTCCCGGAGGGGATTCTGGTCGAATCACGGAGGGGATTTTGGTCGAATCCCAGAGAAGATTCTGGTCGAATCTCGGAGAGGATTCTGGTCGAATCCCGGAGGGGATTCTGGTCGAATCCCGGAGGATTCTGGTCGAATCGGAGGATTCTGGTCGAATCCCGGAGGATTCTGGTCGAATATCGGAGGATTCTGGTCGAATCCCGGAGGGGATTCTGGTCGAATCCCGGAGGGGATTCTGGTCGAATCCCGAAGGGGATTCTGGTCGAATCCCGAAGGGGATTCTGGTCGAATCCCGAAGGGGATTCTGGTCGAATCCCGAAGGGGATTCTGGTCGAATCCCGGAAGAGATTCTGGTAGAATCCCGAAGGGGATACTGGTCGAATCCCGCGAGGGATTCTGGTCGAATCCCGGAGGGGATTTTGGTCGAATCCCAGAAAAGATTCTGGTCAAATTTCGGAGAGGATTCTGGTTGAATCCCGGAGGGGATTCTGGTCGAATCCCGGAGGGGATTTTGGTCGAATCCCAGAGAAGATTCTGGTCGAATCTCGGAGAGGATTCTGGTTGAATCCCGGAGGGGATTCTGGTCGAATCCCGGAGGGGATTTTGGTCGAATCCCAGAGAAGATTCTGGTCGAATCTCGGAGAGGATTCTGGTCGAATCCCGGAGGGGATTCTGGTCGAATCCCGGAGGGGATTCTGGTCGAATCCCGGAGGGGATTCTGGTCGAATCCCGGAGGGGATTCTGGTCGAATCCCGGAGGGGATTCTGGTCGAATCCCGGAGGGGATTCTGGTCGAATCCCGGAGGATTCTGGTCGAATCCCGGAGGATTCTGGTCGAATCCCGGAGGGATTCTGGTCGAATCCCGGAGGAGTTCTGGTCGAATCCCGGAGGATTCTGGTCGAATCCCGGAGGGATTCTGGTCGAATCCGGAGGATTCTGGTCGAATCCCGGAGGATTCTGGTCGAATCCCGGAGGGGATTCTGGTCGAATCCCGGAGGATTCTGGTCGAATCGGAGGATTCTGGTCGAATCCCGGAGGGATTCTGGTCGAATCCCGGAGGGATTCTGGTCGAATCCCGGAGGATTCTGGTCGAATCCGGAGGATTCTGGTCTAATCCCGGAGGATTCTGGTCGAATCCCGAAGGGGATTCTGGTCGAATCCCGGAGGGGATTCTGGTCGAATCCCGGAGGGGATTCTGCCAGAATCCCGGAGGGGATTCTGGTCGAATCCCGGTGGGGATTCTGGTCGAATCCCGGTGGGGATTCTGGTCGAATCGCGGAGGGGATGCTGGTCGAATCCCGGAGGGGGTTCTGGTCGAATCGCGGAGGATTCTGGTCGAATCCCGGAGGAGTTCTGGTCGAATCCCGGAGGATTCTGGTCGAATCGGAGGAGATTCTGGTCGAATCCCGGAGGATTCTGGTCGAATCCCGGAGGGGTTCTGGTCAGATCCCGGAGGAGTTCTGGTCGAATCCCGGAGGATTCTGGTCGAATCGGAGGTTCTGGTCGAATCCCGGATGGGATTCTGGTCGAATCCCGGATGGGATTCTGGTCGAATCCCGGATGGGATTCTGGTCGAATCCCGGATGGGATTCTGGTCGAATCCCGGATGGGATTCTGGTCGAATCCCGGATGGGATTCTGGTCGAATCCCGGATGGGATTCTGGTCGAATCCCAGAAGGGATTCTGGTCGAAACCACGAAGGTATTCTGGTCGAATCCCCGAAGCAATTCTGGTCGAATCCACGAAGGGATTCTGGTCGAATCCCCGAAGGGATTCTGGTCGAATCCCCGAAGGGATTCTGGTCGAATCCCGAAGGATTCTGGCAGAATCCCCGAAGGGATTCTGGTCGAATCCCCGAAGGGAGTCTGGTCGAATCACCGAAGGGATTCTGGTCGAATCCCCGAAGAGATTCTGGTTGAATCGCCGAAGGGATTCTGGTCGAATCCCGAAGGATTCTGGTCGAATCCCGAAGGGATTCTGGTCGAATCCCCGAAGGATTCTGGTCGAATCCCCGAAGGGATTCTGGTCGAATCCCCGAAGGGATTCTGGTCGAATCCCCGAAGAGATTCTGGTTGAATCTCGAAGAGATTCTGGTCGAGTCCCCGAAGAGAATCTGGTCGAATCCCCGAAGGATTCTGGTCGAATCCCCGAAGGATTCTGGTCGAATCCCCGAAGGGATTCTGGTCAGATCCCCGAAGGATTCTGGTCGATCCCCGAAGGATTCTGGTCGAATCCCGAAGGATTCTGGTCGAATCCCCAAAGGATTCTGGTCGAATCCCCGAAGGATTCTGGTCGAATCCCCGAAGGATTCTGGTCGAATCCCGAAGGGATTCTGGCCGAATCCCCGAAGGATTCTGGTCGAATCCCGAAGGGATTCTGGTCGAATCCCCGAAGGATTCTGGTCGAATCCCGAAGGATTCTGGTCGAATCCCGAAGGATTCTGGTCGAATCCCCGAAGGATTCTGGTCGAATCTCGAAGGGATTCTGGTCGAATCCCGAAGGGATTCTGGTCGAATCCCCGAAGGATTCTGGTCGAATCCCCGAAGGAGTTCTGGTCGATCCCGAAGGATTCTGGTCGAACTCGAAGGATTCTGGTCGAATCCCCGAAGGGATTCTGGACGAATCCCCGAAGGGATTCTGGACGAATCCCCGAAGGGATTCTGGTCGAATCCCCGAAGGGATTCTGGTCGAATCCCTGAAGGGAGGGGATTCTGGTCTAATCCCGGAGGGGATTCTGGTCGAATCCCGGAGGGGATTCTGGTTGAATCCCGGAGGGGATTCTGGTCGAATCCCGGAGGGGATTCTGGTCGAATCCCGGAGGGGATTCTGGTCGAATCCCGGAGGGGATTCTGGTCGAATCCCGGAGGGGATTCTGGTCGAATCCCGGAGGGGATTCTGGTCGAATCGCGGAGGGGATTCTGGTCGAATCACGGAGGGGATTCTGGTCGAATCCCGGAGGGGATTCTGGTCGAATCCCAGAGGGATTCTGGTCGAATCCCGGAGGATTCTGGTCGAATCCCGGAGGATTCTGGTCGAATCCCGGAGGGATTCTGGTCGAATCCGGAGGATTCTGGTCGAATCCCGGAGGATTCTGGTCGAATCGGAGGATTCTGGTCGAATCCCGGAGGATTCTGGTCGAATCCCGGAGGGATTCTGGTCCAATCCGGAGGATTCTGGTCGAATCCCGGAGGGATTCTGGTCGAATCCCGGAGGATTCTGGTCGAATCCGGAGGATTCTGGTCGAATCCCGGAGGATTCTGGTCGAATCCCGGAGGGGATTCTGGTCGAATCCCGGAGGGGATTCTGGTCGAATCCCCGAAGGGATTCTGGTCGAATCCCCGAAGGGATTCTGGTCGAATCCCGGAGGGGATTCTGGTCGAATCCCGGAGGGGATTCTGGTCGAATCCCCGAAGGGATTCTGGTCGAATCCCCGAAGGGATTCTGGTCGAATCCCCGAAGGGATTCTGGTCGAATCCCCGAAGGGATTCTGGTCGAATCCCGGAGGGGATTCTGGTCGAATCCCGGAGGGGATTCTGGTCGAGTCCCCGAAGGGATTCTGGTCGAATCCCGGAGGGGATTCTGGTCGAGTCCCGGAGGGGATTCTGGTCGAATCCCGGAGGGGATTCTGGTCGAATCCCGGAGGATTCTGGTCGAATCCCGGAGGATTCTGGTCGAATCCCGGAGGATTCTGGTCGAATCCCGAAGGGATTCTGGTCGAATCCCCGAAGGATTCTGGTCGAATCCCCGAAGGATTCTGGTCGAATCCCCGAAGGATTCTGGTCGAATCCCCGAAGGGATTCTGGTCGAATCCTCGAGAGTTCTGGTCGAATCCCCGAAGGGATTCTGGTCGAATCCCCGAAGGATTCTGGTCGAACTCGAAGGATTCTGGTCGAATCCCCGAAGGATTCTGGTCGAATCCCCGAAGGATTCTGGTCGAATCCCCGAAGGATTCTGGTCGAATCCCCGAAGGGATTCTGGTCGAATCCCCGAAGGATTCTGGTCGAACCCGAAGGATTCTGGTCGAATCCCCGAAGGATTCTGGTCGAACTCCCCGAAGGGATTCTGGTCGAATCCCCGAAGGATTCTGGTCGATCCCCGAAGGATTCTGGTCGAATCCCCGAAGGATTCTGGTCGAATCCCCGAAGGATTCTGGTCGAACTCGAAGGATTCTGGTCGAATCCCCGAAGGATTCTGGTCGAATCCCCGAAGGATTCTGGTCGATCCCGAAGGATTCTGGTCGAATCCTCGAAGGGATTCTGGTCGAATCCCCGAAGGGATTCTGGTCGATCCCCGAAGGGATTCTGGTCGAATCCCCGAAGGATTCTGGTCGAATCCCCGAAGGGATTCTGGTCGAACTCGAAGGGATTCTGGTCGAATCCCCGAAGGATTCTGGTCGAACTCGAAGGATTCTGGTCGAATCCCCGAAGGATTCTGGTCGAATCCCCGAAGGATTCTGGTCGAACTCGAAGGGATTCTGGTCGAATCCCCGAAGGATTCTGGTCGAATCCCCGAAGGATTCTGGTCGAATCCTCGAAGGGATTCTGGTCGAATCCCCGAAGGATTCTGGTCGAATCCCCGAAGGATTCTGGTCGAATCCCCGAAGGATTCTGGTCGAATCCCGAAGGGATTCTGGTCGAATCCCCGAAGGATTCTGGTCGAATCCTCGAAGGATTCTGGTCGAATCCCCGAAGGATTCTGGTCGAACTCGAAGGGATTCTGGTCGAATCCCCGAAGGATTCTGGTCGAATCCCCGAAGGGATTCTGGTCGAATCCCGAAGGATTCTGGTCGAATCCCCGAAGGGATTCTGGTCGAATCCCCGAAGGGATTCTGGTCGAATCCCCGAAGGGAGTCTGGTCGAATCCCCGAAGGGATTCTGGTCGAACTCGAAGGGATTCTGGTCGAATCCCCGAAGGATTCTGGTCGAATCCCCGAAGGGATTCTGGTCGAATCCCGAAGGATTCTGGTCGAATCCCGAAGGATTCTGGTCGAATCCCCGAAGGGATTCTGGTCGAATCCCCGAAGGATTCTGGTCGAATCCCGAAGGATTCTGGTCGAATCCCCGAAGGATTCTGGTCGAACTCGAAGGGATTCTGGTCGAATCCCCGAAGGGATTCTGGTCGAATCCCCGAAGGGATTCTGGTCGAATCCTCAAAGTGATTGTGGTAGACGCCACGAAGCGATTTTTTTCGACTCTCCGAAGTGCTGGTCGAATGCCCGAAGGGATTCTGGTCGAATCCCCGAAGGGATTCTGGTCGAATCCCCGAAGGGATTCTGGTCGAATCCCCGAAGGATTCTGGTCGAATCCCGAAGGATTCTGGTCGAATCCCCGAAGGATTCTGGTCGAACTCGAAGGGATTCTGGTCGAATCCCCGAAGGATTCTGGTCGAATCCCCGAAGGATTCTGGTCGAATCCCCGAAGGATTCTGGTCGAATCCCCGAAGGATTCTGGTCGAATCCTCGAAGGGATTCTGGTCGAATCCCCGAAGGATTCTGGTCGAATCCTCGAAGGATTCTGGTCGAGATCCCCGAAGGGATTCTGGTCAGATCCCCGAAGGGATTCTGGTCGATCCCCGAAGGGATTCTGGTCGAATCCCCGAAGGATTCTGGTCGAATCCCCGAAGGGATTCTGGTCGAATCCCCGAAGGATTCTGGTCGAATCCCCGAAGGATTCTGGTCGAATCCCCGAAGGATTCTGGTCGAATCCCGAAGGGATTCTGGTCGAATCCCGAAGGGATTCTGGTCGAATCCCCGAAGGGATTCTGGTCGAATCCCCGAAGGATTCTGGTCGAATCCCCGAAGGGATTCTGGTCGAACTCGAAGGGATTCTGGTCGAATCCCCGAAGGATTCTGGTCGAATCCCCGAAGGGATTCTGGTCGAATCCCCGAAGGATTCTGGTCGAATCCCCGAAGGATTCTGGTCGAATCCCCGAAGGATTCTGGTCGAACTCGAAGGGATTCTGGTCAGATCCCCGAAGGGATTCTGGTCGAATCCCCGAAGGATTCTGGTCGAACTCGAAGGATTCTGGTCGAATACCCGAAGGGATTCTGGTCGAATCCCCGCAGGGATTCTGGTCGAATCCCCGAAGTGATTTTGGTTGAATCCCCGAAGGGATTCTGGTCGAGTCCCCGAAGGGATTCTGGTCAAATCGCCGAAGGGATTCTGGTCGAATCCCCGAAGGGATTCTGGTCGAATCCCCGAAGGGATTCTGGTCGAATCCCCGAAGGAATTCTGGTCGAATCCCCGAAGGGATTCTGGTCGAATCCCCGAAGGGATTCTGGTCGAATCCCCGAAGGGATTCTGGTCGAATCCCCGAAGGATTCTGGTCGAACTCGAAGGATTCTGGTCGAATCCCCGAAGGATTCTGGTCGAATCCCCGAAGGGATTCTGGTCGAATCCCCGAAGGATTCTGGTCGAATCCCGAAGGATTCTGGTCGAATCCCCGAAGGATTCTGGTCGAATCCCCGAAGGATTCTGGTCGAATCCCCGAAGGATTCTGGTCGAATCCCCGAAGGGATTCTGGTCGAATCCCCGAAGGATTCTGGTCGAACTCGAAGGATTCTGGTCGAACTCGAAGGATTCTGGTCGAATCCCGAAGGGATTCTGGTCGAATCCCCGAAGGATCCTGGTTGAATCCCCGAAGGGATTCTGGTTGAATCCCCGAAGGCATTCTGGTCGAATCCCCGAAGGGATTCTGGTCGAATCTCCGAAGGGATTCTGATCGAATCTCCGAAGGGATTCTGGTCGAATCCCCGAAGGGATTCTGGTCGAATCCCCGAAGGGATTCTGGTCGAATCCCCGAAGGGATTCTGGTCGAATCCCCGAAGGGATTGTGGTCGAATCCCCGAAGGGATTCTGGTCGAATCCCCGAAGGGATTCTGGTCGAATCCCCGAAGGGATTCTGGTCGAATCCCCGAAGGGATTCTGGTGTAATCCCGGAGGGGATTCTGGTTTAATCCCGGAGGGGATTCTGGTCGAATCCCGGAGGGGATTCTGGTCGAATCCTGGGAGGATTCTGGTCGAATCCCGGAGGGATTCTGGTCGAATCCCGGAGGGATTCTGGTCGAATCCCGGAGGGATTCTGGTCGAATCCGGAGGATTCTGGTCGAATCCCGGAGGATTCTGGTCGAATCGGAGGATTCTGGTCGAATCCCGGAGGATTCTGGTCGAATCCCGGAGGATTCTGGTCGAATCCGGAGGATTCTGGTCGAATCCCGGAGGGTTCTGGTCGAATCCCGGAGAGGATTCTGGTCGAATCCGGAGGATTCTGGTCGAATCGGAGGGATTCTGGTCGAATCGGAGGATTCTGGTCGAATCCCGGAGGATTCTGGTCGAATCCCGGAGGGGATTCTGGTCGAATCCCGGAGGATTCTGGTCGAATCCCGGAGGATTCTGGTCGAATCCCGGAGGATTCTGGTCGAATCCCGGAGGATTCTGGTCGAATCCCGGAGGATTCTGGTCGAATCCCGGAGGATTCTGGTCGAATCCCGGAGGATTCTGGTCGAATCCCCGAAGGGATTCTGGTCGAATCCCGAAGGATTCTGGTCGAGTCCCGGAGGATTCTGGTCGAATCCCGGAGGATTCTGGTCGAATCCCCGAAGGATTCTGGTCGAATCCTCGAAGGGATTCTGGTCGAATCCCCGAAGGATTCTGGTCGAATCCCCGAAGGATTCTGGTCGAATCCTCGAAGGGATTCTGGTCGAATCCCGAAGGGATTCTGGTCGAATCCCCGAAGAGGATTCTGGTCGAATCCCCGAAGGATTCTGGTCGAATCCCCGAAGGATTCTGGTCGAATCCCTCGAAGGATTCTGGTCGAATCCCTGAAGGTATTCTGGCCGCATCCCCGAAGGTATTCTGGTCGAATCCCCGAAGGGATTCTGGTCGAATCCCCGAAGGGATTCTGGTCGAATTCGAGAGGATTCTGGTCGAATCCCGAAGGATTCTGGACGAATCCTCGAAGGATTCTGGACGAATCCCGAAGGGATTCTGGTTGAATCCCCGAAGGATTCTGGACGAATCCCCGAAAGGATGCTGGTCGAATCCCCGAAGGGATTCTGGTCGAATCCCCGAAGGGATTCTGGTCGAATCCCCGAAGGGATTCTGGTCGAATCCCCGACAGGATTCTGTTCGAATCCCGACAGGATTCTGTTCGAATCCCGACAGGATTCTGGTCGAATCCACGAAGGGATTCTGGTCGAATCCCCGATGGGATTCTGGTTTAATCCCGGAGGGGATTCTGGTCGAATCTCGGAGGGGATTCTGGTCGAATCCCGGAGGGGATTCTGGTCGAATCCTGGGAGGGATTCTGGTCGAATCCCGGAGGGGAGTCTGGTCGAATCCCGGAGGATTCTGGTCGAATCCCGGAGGGATTCTGGTCGAATCCCGGAGGATTCTGGTCGAATCCCGGAGGATTCTGGTCGAATCGGAGGATTCTGGTCGAATCCCGGAGGGATTCTGGTCGAATCGGAGGATTCTGGTCGAATCCCGGAGGATTCTGGTCGAATCCCGGAGGGATTCTGGTCGAATCCCGGAGAGTTCTGGTCGAATCCGGAGGATTCTGGTCGAATCCCGGAGGGATTCTGGTCGAATCGGAGGGATTCTGGTCGAATCCCGGAGGGATTCTGGTCGAATCCCGGAGGATTCTGGTCGAATCGGAGGATTCTGGTCGAATCCCGGAGGGATTCTGGTCGAATCCCGGAGGATTCTGGTCGAATCGGAGGATTCTGGTCGAATCCCGGAGGATTCTGGTCAGATCCCGGAGGATTCTGGTCGAATCCCGGAGGATTCTGGTCGAATCCCGGAGGATTCTGGTCGAATCGGAGGATTCTGGTCGAATCGGAGGATTCTGGTCGAATCCCGGAGAGGATTCTGGTCGAATCCGGAGAGGATTCTGGTCGAATCCCGGAGGATTCTGGTCGAATCCCGGAGGATTCTGGTCGAATCCAGGAGGATTCTGGTCGAATCCAGGAGGATTCTGGTCGAATCCAGGAGGATTCTGGTCAAATCCCGGAGGATTGTGGTCGAATCCCGGAGGATTGTGGTCGAATCCCGGAGGATTGTGGTCGAATCCCGAAGGAGTTCTGGTCGAATCCCGGAGGATTCTGGTCGAATCGGAGGATTCTGGTCGAATCCCGGGAAGGATTCTGATCGAATCCCGAGGGGATTCTGGTCGAATCCCGGATGGATTCTTGACGAATCTTGGAGGATTCTGGTCGAATCCTGAGGGATTCTGGTCGAATCCTGAGGGGATTCTGGTCGAATCCCGGAGAGGATTCTAGTCGAATCCCGGAGGATTCTGGTCGAATCCCGGAGGATTCTGGTCGAATCGGAGGATTCTGATCGAATCCGGAGGATTCTGGTCGAATCCCGGAGGGGATTCTGGTCGAATCCCGGAGGGGATTCTGGTCGAATCCCGGAGGGGATTCTGGTCGAATCCCGGAGGGGATTCTGGTCGAATCCCGGAGGGGATTCTGGTCGAATCCCGGAGGGGATTCTGGTCGATTCCCGGCGGGGCTTCTGGTCGATTCTCGGAGGGGATGCTTGTCCAATCTCCGAAAGGGATTCTGATCTCAGGAGAGAATATGATCGAATTTCGGGAGAGATTGTGGTCGAATTTCGCAAGACTTTTTGGTCAAATCTCGGGACGAGTTCTCGTTGATTTTTTTAACGGATTCTGGACTCCGGGATAAATTCCGGTCGATGATTTCGAATAGTTACATGTGAAATATGAAAAGTGAGAAGATAGTTAAAGGTAGTGAAATGTGAGAAGTTAGATTTTATTGGTGAGAAGGAAGAGGAAAGAAAATGTATAAAAAAGGAGATTGAGCAAAATAAAATAGGAGAACGATGCAGGAAGAAGTAGGAAGGAAGCAGGAAAAGGAAAAAGGATGGATTGAGGACTTACTTCTCAATTCAATTTAATTCAATCACGAATCACATTTCATTTCTCGCTTCGCACGTATCATTTCTCATTTATCACTTTTTATTTCTTATCTCTCACTTCTCACTCATCACTTCTAACATTTCACATTTCTTTAGCCACTTAACCCTTTTCACTTTCCACTTTATACTTATCACTTCTCCCTTTTAACTTCTTACTTCTCACTTCTCACATTTAATAAAAAATATCACTTTTCGCTACTGACAACCTGTAGAAATTGTTTCATCTGTAGATTAAAATTCTTATAAACAATATAATTGTTCACTGCTAAAATAATAGAAATATCTTTTAAGATACATTTGCGGATCCTGCATCCTAAAAATTCCCTACCAACAGCATCCAGAATATGCTCTTTCATCATGTGACATTGAAAGCATGTCGTCTGCTCTTTACTTTGCACAATTACGTGAGATATTCGTACATTCGAGAAGCTCAACTTAAGTCATGTCAGCAAAATGTCTAGACATTGACGACTTATACCTATATTTTTAACTGCAAACATTGTCGATAGTAACTTATGTAGGTACGGAGCCGGTTACGATGACATCGATCACGTAGTTTGGTATTGCTCGGAAAATATCGCCTCCAGAGAGCAACTATTGGATACCCTTGTGGCCCAAGGTAAACACCCTTACAGGGAAGTAAGTAGTGTTTTAAAGGATCGCGATGTGGTATATATGCAGGCTATCTATGCCTTTGTTTTGCTCATCTGACATCTAAGTCTAATATTTTCTTTCCAAGTTTTTTTCTCGTCTCTGTCTTATTGTTTCGTGTACCATGAAGCTCTGGTCACCCGGAAGATGTTCCCTGACGAACCACATCTCGAGCACGACGCTACGCTACAACCTTATTGACGTCAAATGCCCGGATGAGCAGCTCCCAAGTAACATTTTAAGTTTTATAACGCTCTTAAAGACCATTATTTACTCTACAAGAGTGTTATAAAACCAGCGTAAAACCAACATGTTACTCGGGCTGAAATACTCCAAATCTAAATCCACACCCTGTCCATCCTGAAATCACGCAAACTAACATTGAGGCGCCACGATTATCCCTTTCCCCTTACTAACTGTTAACTTACTTACTGTTAATAATAATGATATAGTTTGCAAATATCATAAAGACTCTCGGCTCCGTTAAGTGTTATACACGCCTGAGTCTGTCAAATAATCGCAAACATTATCAAAAGCGCTTAGTTTTTCTCTTCTAACGTTATTGTTGTTGTCAATGGTAATGCTTCAATTTCAAATTTTCAAATTGGATTTTACGTAACACAAAAATGAATGCTATAATAAACATTCTGCAGCTAATTTGAGTGCTTCAATAATCATTTCAACACTATTTGCAAAGATGTGTCTATCACACAAACAAGAACTACACAGTTAAAAGTAATATATTGTGATTTTAAATGTTTTTTTTTCATGCACATATTTGGATCATGCAAATAAACGCAACATTGAATCGATCTTACTGTTCTTTTTAATCGAAACAAATTTAAACTGTGCTTGTTTGTAAAATTCAGTTCAATTTAATAGAATATCGAATGTTAGATTGTTTTAACTCTTCGAAACTTTTTGTTGTGCATACTCAAAAGTAGATATCAGGGCCATGCTCCTGAAGTCCATCTCATAGCTTCTTTGTTTATCCCATCAATAACAAAGAAATGGAAAAGAATTTGTTTCTTATTTTTGAGATTTTTTCAGCAGTGGGAACGCATGTTACCAAAATGAAGGTATGAGTAGAATTAAAAAAAATGTACTTATCATTTGGTGAAAATCGTTACTCATGGTTTGGCAAGATTTCAGAATATTAATATGCAAGCATGTGATATATGAATCACCTAACCTTATAGATATAGTTGTGCTGAAAATCAACACGTATTTAAATCTCGTCCTAGCGTGAACTGGTAGAACAAATAAACAAATAAATAATTAAAATAATAAAAGACCATTTCCCAAAACCTCCGCGTTTTTATCTCCAGAAATAGTCTGCTTTCAGCCCTATGTATTCAATTGTATGGTGGCGAGGCTGCTGAACAACCTATAAGCAGAAATTAATGACAGACATTTGTGCGTTGCAAACTTATCGTCCCATATAAGGCAACAACCATCAGCCGCCACGAAAGCGGAGCATCTTCAGCCAGGACTTGACAGTCTTAACTGATGAAAATTTATGTATTGCTCTACGTGGCAGCGTAGGAGTTGAATGGAAAAACAGCGTTCCTTGATAAGCGAGCAGCAGCGGCGTAATGCCAGAGGGTAGCTAAGGCGGACATCGGAATGCTAATACTCGCATTCGGTCGCCGTTTTCCACGAAGAGGCGAACCCCGTTCACGTTTCCGGGTAGGCATTGTCAGTAACCGAAGAAGGTAGAAGGTGGGTGGCGAAAGCGGACCGGCAGGCAAGACACTGTTTGTGGAATTAAGCGAAAAACTCCTGAAAACAGATAAAAACTAAGATGCGGAGATTTCGGGAAATGCTTTGTATCACGTCGTCATCTTCGTTGGTGCCTTCGAAGCCGTCGCAATTTTCGATGCGTGACAGAATAAGTAAAATTGTGGGTGGTCATTGGAAAGGGAGTTTGATTTTTGAGAATTTGGTTGCTTTGTATAGGGTTGTGACGAGTTGGGAAAGGAGAGTGTACAAGGCGGTATCTTTTTATCATTAATAAAATGGAGGGTGTAAAGGCAAGATATGTGAAGCACATCAGAACGAACCGACAGGAAGTAAAAAGGACAGCATCAATTAGCTTGAAACAAGATACGTCACAAATATATTAATTAAGATGAAAGTCAATGTAATATGAGAATTAAGAGCGCTCTGAGATGAGGAATGATGCACGTGTCAATCACTTTCACTATAGAGCCTCTTCTAACGAATTCAAATTAATTCCTTTTACTACAGCAATGTTTTTTCTCGGTATACTTAATTTTTTTGATGATCGATATTCCAGTTACTACCTTTCTAGTAAACTTCAATTGATAGCTGGAAGATAGATAATACACTATAGTTGGATTCTTCAAACCCAGCTCAACGCACATTCAAACAACAAACTTATAACAGCACACGAAGATGAGTTAAAAGAATGTGTTTCAACCATCGTGGGTGAGGGTGATGGAAACCCACATCAACGTCCGCCCTGAGACGATGGGAGTCCCTAGTCTTTACTGTCTTAAATCATCTGCACTCTACTCATCATCATCATGCTCATCGGCCACAACGAAGACGGTGCCGTGGAAAGACGACTCGCCCATCCCACCCACTGGCACCAGACGCGATGGGAGCTACATATTTTGTTTTCCTTCAAAACTTTTAACTCCCCCAAGCACCATACACTCATACAGCAATATACCAACTCGCACGTTTCTCATTAGGCGAATACCGGCTGGTGGTGGCCGTGTCGAAGACGGCACATAAAATCCTTGCCCTCACGCCGGATGAGAAAAGGAAAATTAAAAGTATTTCTGTGTTCGTGTGCGCCGTGCTGGCTGGGTCCGGGTTCGGGCAGGCAAGACGAAACAGCAATGCCACAGTGGAGCATCATTATGGCCACCCTTGTGAACCGCGGCTAGGCGGGTGGGTGGCTGCCCGTCGTATGTTTGAAGCACACAGAAAGAGAGTGTGTCTTTTACGCGTAAATGAGAAAAAGCTAAGACCAAGTTCTTAATAAGATGTATACGAGCTCGAGCGCGGACGCCACTTCGGAGCTGCGACTTGGATGCAGCAAATGAGAAGGAAGGCTGCCGTCATAGCAACGAGCAGATCGAGCGGTCCGTGGCTCATATAAGAAACAACACAAGGAATCGGATGCTGAAGGGGGATGAGGAATGAAAGCAAACACGGTTCACCGTCTTTGCCGTCTTCGTCGCTGTTGCCGTCCGAAAGAAGTTTTCTTTTGATTTTTTGAGGGTATTATAAATGAGAGAGTAGGGAGAAAGGTCTACGGCGAAAGTGCTGTGGGGTGAGGATAGGTCCTAATGAAGAAGCTTACGAAGGGTTCGGATATGCGAAAAGGGTTACGAGATGTAGAAATATACTTGCTGAATAGGAGAAATTTCTTCGATTCATTGAATATATTATAGAGAATTTAAAATTAATTGAAAAGGAAAGCTAGAGCGTTCGCTATAAAAAAATGTGGTAAATATCAAACAGTTATCGATTGATATCGTTTCAGTTATCATTGATGATTCTTTAAAACGAAGTAAACCTTCGGTTGCATGAGCATAAACATTGACATTATGACCTTAGTTCAGTTGCTACTCTGTGAACGACAAAAATTGACTAAATGTGTCAATTACGAACTTAATTGCACTGTTTTTTGTCGGATAACGCACTTTAGTTTAAACGCGGATTTGACGATTGTAAGTGGATTTTATTCCTAACTTAAATGTTCACAACACTACAACACAGTACATGAATTAAATGGACACTCGACTGCGGAGATCGACCGACCTGTACGTACAAAAGGTTTATTCGAGACTTTTAGATATGTACAATTTTTACTAGCATGGACCTGACTGACTGTGTGTGATATTTTCTAACTGCGGTTCGGCCGTACCTATCGCCGATCGTGAGGCGATCGGTGTGATGTGGAATTTAATGATGATTATATACATACGCAAATGCTTGTCCAGTCTTCTCGGACACTAATAATACAGTCAGTGATCTAGCAGTATTGGATAGAATACGATTGAAGGCAATAATGATGATTTCTAACATACCGAACATACCGGCCGCCTTGAAATGACCTATTTCAAATCTAACTTCTATGGAAAGCAATCTATCTTAACTACCGAATTTTAACTGCTAATTTTAAACTATTTCAACACAAATATTACGTATATACATATTGATTTAAACTTGTCTCTTCGAAAATGTTTCGTATGTTGCTCTGCTGTCGATCTGACTATCAGCCTTGATGATCTGCTTGCGGTCTCTAGGATATGGATACTCCTGATCAGACACATCTTTAGTATACTTCGTTGCCCACACGGTCCGTGTAGCACCGGTTCAGCTCTTCGCTAGAGTCGTCTACCGAATCCTCTTTGAATCGTCTGCCTCCAGATGCCAATCAACCTCGGTTGAGGGATCCTAGGTCCGTGTGCTATGAATAAGATGAGAGACGATTTTTTAAATGTAAAAATGAACCACACAACGACTTCCCTGGGTTGCGGAGGCCGTCCGCCTCCGCAGGCGCTAATGCGCCACCGACGAATCCAACGATGTGACCTTGCATGAACGTTGAAGAGAGTTCCAAGTATAGTAGCGACTTCAAGGTGGCCGCAATTGTCCAGAAACTGTTGAGGATCATCTGTGCTACAGTGCGTATCTGATGTGTATCGGTTCTGAGTCATCGGTTGGTTGCGCCTGGGTGCCGGTTGAAGTGCGACGAGTTTGGATGCATCCTCCTATTCAAACAGAAGAGTGTTTGATTGCTCGAAACGACGAATAACATGCAAGACACGTAACTTTGTGTGGGGATTCCTTAACCCCCACAGAATACTTGACGCAACACATCAAAATTGACGAACAGGAACTGAGCAGAGCTTCATTCGAACTTGGATGGACATGACATCAACGGAGTGGACAGCAGATCTTCAGACATTCGGACGAGCGGCGGCTCCTGCCGCGGCGGCTCCTGCCGCGGCGGATGGACTTGACTATGGAGGACAAACATTCTCTGAGCTTTTTGACTATATATTATAAAACAAAAACTTAACTGGGACGCGGAGACCCGAAGGCCTCCGCAGCGCCACCAGGCGCCTGATGGAGAAGGAGTTAATCCTCCTCGTAAGTTAACGTGGACGGAGTGTCGTTGTCGGAAATTGGTAGGACACACACTTTGGAAATCGCTCGAAGGAAGTCTCCGTCCTTCGTGCGAACTTTGACAACACGGATGTTGCCGTCTTTCCCCGGGTGGATCTCACTGACACGACCCATTCGCCACCTGAGAGGTGGTAAATTGTCCTCACGTAGCAGTACCATGGTCCCGACGAGAATGTTGTTCCGTTGTCTGGTCCATTTCGTGCGAGCATGCAAGCTCGACAAATATTGCGTTGACCAACGATTCCAGATACATTGGAGGAAGTACTGAACTCGCTGCCATCTTGAGAGCCGAGACTGATTGAGCTCTTGCAGAGATGGTTCTGGTATTGCTGTGAGTGGCCTACCCACAAGAAAGTGACCTGGTGTCAGAAAATCCAAGTCGTCTGCGTCGTTCGAGAGTGGCGTAACTGGTCTCGAGTTGAGGCAAGCCTCAATCTGTGCCACCAGGGTAACCATTTCGTCGGCTACGAGTACGGTGTTTCCAAGAGTGCGCTTAAGATGACCTTTCATCGACTTCACGGCGGCTTCCCAAAGTCCACCGAAGTTGGGGGATTTCGCCGGGATGAATTTAAAGTTGATGTTCTCCAATGAAGCTTCTTCAGTCACCGCTTTTACGAACATTTGGTTGTTGAACAGCTTTCGAAGATCGTCTAGCTCGCGTCGGGCACCAACAAAGTTAGTTGCGTTGTCACACATAATGATCTCTGGTCTACCTCGCCGGGAGACAAATCTTCTCAGCGCCGCGACGAAAGCTTGTGTTGTGAGGTCTCCAACGACCTCCAGATGAACGGCCTTCACTACAAGGCACACAAATACTGCTACGAAACACTTGATTGAACCACCCTTGCGATAGGGGTTCTGAATATAAAACGGACCACAGTAGTCCACTCCCACGCGCAGGAACGGTGGAGCTGTATTGACCCGCTCGGCTGGTAAATCTGCCATGAGTTGTTCGGAACTCTTCGGTCGAGCCCGAAAGCATTTGACGCACCGATGAATAACTTTCCTTACCAAGCTACGAGCTGCAATCGGCCAGTATCTTTCCCGCATGCTGGCGATGAGCAATTGTTGCCCAGCGTGCAGGGCTTTCTTGTGATAGTAATCCGCAACGAGGATCGAAAGAGGATGCTGATTATTCAGAACTATAGGATGCTTTCGACCGGCTGAAATGTTAGCGTTTCGAAGCCGGTCGCCGACGAGGATTAATCCGTTTACCAAGCGAGGGCATAGTTGCTTTAAGCGAGACGTAGGTTTTACTTCTCCATTCTTACGTAACGCGACTAGTTCTTCTGGAAAACTTTCTCTTTGAGCTAGGATCAGTAACTGATTTAAAGCTGCTTCTCGTTCTTCAAGTCGCACTAGGCCTACTCTGCGGTCACTAGTGTTTCGACAGTTGTGTACAAATCTCCGAATGAGTGATACGATGCGAACTAAATCTTGTAATGACGATCGAAGGCTGAAGATTGTGCTAGGTTCAATAACTTGCGCTGGAGCCGATACCGTTGTGCGTTCCTCGAGTAACAGAGGATCTAGGTCCTCGTGATTTATGTTAGCCGATGTCGGCCATAAGGTTTTGTCTAACCGTAACCAAGGTGGCCCTTGCCACCACATCTGGAAATCCTTCAGCTGATGAGGATCCATTCCTCTTGATAGAACATCGGCCGGGTTGTCCAAGACGGCTATGTGATTCCAGATACCTCCATGTGTAATGTGCTGAATTTCAGACACCCTGTTGGCCACGAAAATGTTCCAACGAGACGGAGGCGCTGCGATCCAACACTTAACGATCATTGAGTCGGTCCAAAAATACGGCTGAACTGCGATCTTGAGACTTTGGACGACTTTTTCGTACATATGTGCGCCTGTTAGTGAAGACGAGAGCTCCAATCGTGGAATCGATATTTGTTTTCGTTTCTTCTCTAGGTCTTCAAGCGGAGCTACACGAGATTTAGCGGTAACCAGTGATGACGAAACTGTACCATCGAACGAGACACACCTGAGGTAGATGCAGGCGCCGTACGCCTTGTGGGATGCGTCGCAGAACATGTGGAGCTCGACGGACAATGTTTCGCTTCCGAATGCGATCCAACGAGGTACTTGCAACAAAGTCAGACCTTCCAAACTTTCTCTGAATCCTCTCCACCACACTTGAAGCTCTTCGGGTAGAATATCGTTCCAGGAGCACTTTGTTCTCCGAAGATCCTGGAGAAATACCTTGGCTGGAACAAGACTAGGTCCAACCAGGCCTAACGGATCGAAAAACTTCGTGAAATCGGACAATATGATCCTCTTGGTGAGCTCAGTAGCAGGGTTCCACTGAGGTACAGTGAACCGAAAAATGTCCGAACGGGGTTCCCATTTAATTCCAAGGGTCTTAACTGTGGGGTTCGAGAGTTCGAGATCCAAACAAGAGCGTTCAGATAAGGTGGAATATGATCCAACAATTCTCGAGAGTTGGAGCTCCATTTCCTCAAGGTAAGCCCAGCTGTGCTTAGAACTTGGATCAGATCCTGTGACAATTGTACAGCTTCTTCAAGGCTGTCAACGTTCTTCAGCATACCGTCGACGTAGAACTCGTAGAGAATCGTATCAGTGGCGGCAGGGAAGTTGTTCTTCACATCCTCCGCCAACTTCTTCAGGCAACGCGTGGCCAAGTACGGTGCTGAAGACGTGCCGTACGTGACTGTGGTCAGCACGAACAATCGAATCGGCTTGGTTGAGTCCTCTCTCCATACTATGCATTGGAGTGGATGATGCATCGGATGCATCTTGATCATCCTATACATCTTCTCAATGTCGGCTGTCATCGCGTACTTCCTCAATCTGAAGCGTAGTGTTATGGAAGTTAGGTCATCCTGAACCACAGGACCCACCATGAGAGCTTCATTTAATGAAACTCCAGACGTGCTAGCGCACGACGCATCAAACACGACACGCAGTTTGGTCGTGGTGCTATCGGGCTTTAATACCGCATGGTGCGGTAGGAAGTATGCTACCGGAACTGTGCTTAGGTCTCGTGCTGAAATCTTACTCATATGCTCCATCCGAAGATATTCGTTGATGAAATCGGAATACATTTTCTTCACGATTGGATCGGTATCCAATCTGCGCTCCAAAGCCTTGAAGCGACGAGTAGCGATTAGCTGAGTATCTCCCAAGCGGTCAACGAGAAATTGTTTCTTGGGTAGCTGAACAACGAATCTGCCGGAAGAGTCTCTCGTCGTCGTTCTCTCAAAGTGTGTTTCACATGCCGACTCTTCTAGTGACAATGTGCTGGTGGTGCGACACGATTCCAGCTCAAAGAACCGTGCTAGTCCTTCTTCAATATTCTCTGCAGCACACGATGACACGACTGGTAAAACAGCTGACTCATCCGGAATCCCTCCAGAAACTATCCAGCCCAAAAGAGTATTTTGCAAAATTGGACCAGAATCTCCCAGCTTCATTTGACGCTCTGCAATCATCAGCTCCAAATAGACTTCTGCTCCTATGATCAGATCTACAGCTGCAGACTCGTGGAACGTTGGATCGGCTAACACTATCTCCTTCGGCACATTCCAGGAACGGATGTCAATGCTTCGTGTTGGAAGATCGACGGTTACTCGTGGCAAGACATGGAACTTAAGATTTGCCACATAGTTTGTAGCAAGCGAATGAACTTCCGCTAAAACTGCTTGAGTAGATGCAGTTTGCGGTCCACTGATGCCGACGATCGGTAAATGCTCACGAGTTCGTTTGAACTTGAGCCTTTGCGGAACGGTTTCAGACATGTAGCATCGCTGAGAACCAGAGTCCAGCAATGCACGAGCAAGAGAAGAGTTACCGAACTGATCGTAAAGGCTTACGACAGCGGTAGAGAGAAGAACGGTGTGCGGAACGTGTTTTGTTGTATCAGCTGTGAACTTCCGAGCATTAGCTCCTATCGAACACCTCCTACACAGCTCCACACTGCTTCCGGAGCATGCATCTACGCCCGCTGTGAAGACCCTCAAGGGCGGGTTCGAATTTGTCTGCTGGCATCTAAATCACGTGTAGCATTTCTAAAACGAAGCAGCATTCCAAGGCTCGAACTCTGCGCTGCCGTTTTGGGTGCACATCTTTACGAACGAATCAATAAGGCAATAAACATCAACGTTGTAGTATGCCTGCGCTCAAAACTCTCGACTGTGTCCAACACGCGTCGAAATCGAACGCCATGGCTAAACATTGGGCGGCTACAAGACGGTATACTGTTGCCCAAAAATACCAGCAGCAGCTGGAAGTGGCACTCCTAACGAAAGGGCAGTTAGGCGCAGCTTCTCTTGGAGATGACTGGAGAGATATTCGATCCGCCATTGCATTGTAAGCACCGCAACCGCTGCATTAGGCACGGTGTCCCCGAATCAGGTTAACGGTATGACGGCGAATGTGAGTAGTACGTGGAAGAGAAGAATGCAGCATGAGCAAGATTGATGCAACACCGCACGAAGGCGATCGAGGCACGATACAAACGGATGCGGAACAGACAAAAAAAGCGCCAGCTAGAAGATAGCGAACGTGATCGAAGATCGAGCAACTGTACCACGCTAATAACGCACGAAAGTTCTATGAGAAGTTAAACCGTTCACGTAAGGGTGAGGTGCCACAGCATGACATGTGTAAGGACATAAACGGGAACCTTATTACGAACGAGCTAAGGTGATCAAAAAGTGAAGGTAGCACTACGAAGAGTACCTGAATGGCGATGTGTCAAACAACGGTGGCGGTATGGGTAAGAACCTGGAAGCACACGCTCCCAGGTCATTTCCCTTTCAGATCCGGTTAGTGTGTTGTCATTTTTTTTTTGTAATTTGGAACGCTGCGCGCGGCGGTAGAAGAGGATGACTAACGGTACGTGAATGATGCAACTCGCAGGGATCTTTGTTGTTTTTTTTTAGTTTTCAGCGACTGCACACATTCGCTAATTTTGCTCGTAACTCTGCCAAAATATAATTATTGCAATTGAATGCGCTTTTTCTATTGATCGCGGGTTTCCCGCGTGTTTCCTCTTGATATTCCTGGAACCTCAAAGCTGACATAGCTAGCAGAGCTAACTAGTTTAGCCATTAACTCGCCGAAAATGGAAAGTTGGCTTCGGAAAGTGACTTAGCCCATTTTAATTAACCCCGGCAGCTTCTCGACCAATTCTTACATGAACATTAGGTTAGCTAAATTCTCTTCTTGACCCGCTGCTCGAAGATTTCAACGACATTTTGCATCATCTGTCCAAATTCTAAAATTGACTCCGGACGATCATGTCTAGATCTAGGAATTCCGCCAATATTCTCATGAGGCGATCGAATCAGAAAAAATGTATTAACGATTCGACAAAGTAAGTTTGTTTTACAATACTGCAATACCTAGCCGAAAAACTACACGTTCAGCTATCAATGCACATGCTAAAGGAGGCTGGGTTCGATTACCGATCCAATCGGCTTTCCTGGGCATGGGAGTACCATCTCGTTAGCATCATGCTATACGAATGCAAAAATAATAACATGACTTAGAAACATCGCAGTTAATAACTGTGATTAAAAATTGTAAAATAATTTTTTATATAAGGTATTTTTTGGTGTTTTACCTTTTATGCATACCAAGTTCATACCAACTTATGTTATCGAGGTCATGCTCGGGTTTGTACACACCAGGAAGCCAAAATGTTGCCACCACCGGCACTAATCGCAGACAATCATATGTGCCCTTAACCCGAGACCTGATGACATTTTGATGCATCCTGATCAGTACTGCAATTTCTCATTTTCAATGATAGATGTCACGCGACGTATCTGACCCTTTAAATATCTATAGAAACGCGAAAGATGACAGGCATGCTACATAAATCTCAGTGTGTGCTTTGTTTTTGTGTTCATTACCACTTTTGAACGAATATGATTAATTTATCGACTAGTCATTATTCTTTGCATATATCTTTTGAAATAATTTAGAAATTTTAATTTTAAAATGAAGCACAACATCCCTTCATGACTGCCTTTCATGCGAAATTGATCAAACAACCTACGATTCTTTCATTTGGTTGCCGAGATAAAAAAAAGGCGTTGCTCGTTGCCTTATGACGATCACGACATTTTCCAGTACTGATTCGCGATATTCTTCCATACTAAGCAAACCGTTCTTCTCGGTAACAGTAAACTCAGCCTGCTACGACGATGCGTTCGTGACCGAACAACTATATTTGAACTATTGCGTCACTTGTCTAACTATTTGTTATTTTTACTCACATTTTTGGTGACTGATTATTATAGTTGAATAAAATTACAACCACTTTAGCATGAAACGTTCGAAATATGATTATGATTAATTAACCTTGTTCGAAATATATTTTATTCAGGATAATTTTAATGAAGATTTTGTTCACGTATCTCAGGTTCAGGTTGAAGCAGTGCGTTTACTATGCCATCCCACTATTTGAGCATTGCATAAACCTGCACTAGGCACTTGATAAATAATGAATGCTTCACGAGGTTCAACTAACTATATACTATAGATAGTGGAATATATAGATGAGCGAAGATAAATCCTCTGTCTCCAAACGAACTTTCAAACGTGTCTCCAAACGAGCATGACGTCACGATTTCAATGGAAATGTTAAGGGCTGTGACGTCATATGCGCGTGTGCACGGTCAAAAAAATCGACTCAGCCATGCTTTCGCTCATCTCTAGATTCTTCTATCTATATTATATACTAACTGCATGGAACAACCAATCAAATTACTTTTTATTTGCAAATTCTAAGCATTACTTGCGAAAAACAAAAAGTGCTTATCTTTCTCAACTCTGCTCAGATTATTTTGACTATAGCTTCTATCTAAATACCGTCTCTATCGAAATACCGGTCTACCGATCGTTTTGTTAGTCAAAGATCATCACAATGGTCAAAGGAGCCATTGTGATGACCACATCCACCAATTCACCAGAGAGCATTATTTGTAGGATATCTTAAGGCTCGTTTTGTTCACAGGGTTCATTTCCATTTTTTCGGTGCGCGTGCACTGACTCTATGAATAGAATGTGTGTTTTACCCGTAATACCACCATAAAATGCCACCGACCGTTTAATGTTCGCTCACCTATCAGTTTTACTTTATAAATTTATGTAAATTGTTTGAGCAAGAATGTTTATACTCTTTTTTTATGATCTCACGCGCACGCATTCTGTTCTCACCGTTCGTTGAATCCATTCCGGCGAACAAAGGGGTGAGTTCCTCCATGCTTCTGACGACACACCACCTGGTCCCAACCAGAATCGACGACGATAACGTTAAGAAAAAAAAAACGCACCCCGTCATCCCTTGCGGCATATTCGAATTACTCATTAAAGGATAAAATTCGAGCTGACTCGATACCGCTTCGAAAATGGATCATTAATTTCGCTTATCGTGCGCCCGAAGTGAACCAACCCCCAGCAACGCGATTTTCGAACTCTTCTTTGGAAGAAATGACAACTCTGCCCGTGCCCAAAACACCCAGTCTGTTATCAACTTGCCCCTCACCACCGCGTGGACGAACGCATCGCATCTAAAAGACCATATTTAGAACTTTTCGTTGGCTGCTGCGAGGGAAGTTCCAACATAATAATAATTTGATTCGTCTGTACCGCGTCCGGTGTGGTGCAACCCTTTCGTTTGCTAATGCGCGTTGTCGCCGTCCGTGGGTCCTGCCAGATTTGGTGCGCGCGCGAAAGCGTCTTCGGTGTCCTGCGAGAAGACACCAAGATGAAAGGAATTCAATACGATCCAATCTACGGCACCATTCGAGCGAAACGTGATTCTAATTCGAAGGGATGGCATTTTCGTTCGAGAAGCGGTGGAATGGGTTTTTCTTGGTGAGGCGAATGGCGAGGGTTAAATTCTTACCCTTTCGGTGTATGCAGATAAGCGTTGATCATTGTCTACGACGAAAATTCCAAGAGGCTGGATTTTTCAATTCGTGAATCTGGGGGGTACTGAGAAACTAACATAGATTTCATAATTTCAACTAACAAGTAACTCATATTAAAAAAGCATGAGGTCATGTAAAATTCGACTTCTCCGACGACGGGTTTCGTTCGAATATTTACGCTGTTTAGCGAATAAAAATTTCCCAAAATTCTCTCGAATTCTTGCACACTATTTGGTGGAGAAGTTATAGTTTTGGCGTAAAATTAATCTTTCCGCGTAAATCTGTATTGTGAACCGTAGTGCAATGGCCGTTCGACCTAATAACCTCCAGCCTAATGACCTGATAACCAGCGGTTGACTGGTCGAGTGCCGAAGTCAGTCCAGAGATTGCAGTTCCGATATACATTTGCCTCTATATATGATATTGACCCGAATCAGATTTCTGATAACTTCAGTCGCCCTGATGGCAGCGATGTACCTAAGTACCAACGTAGATACGCTGGGTAGGAGTCTCCTACGTCTGCTTCGTCTATGCTCGAAATAGTGCATGGTTTGCTGTTTTTAAGGTCAGATTTTGGATACCATCTAGAACTGGAACTTGTCTTGTTTTAGGCTTTTCACTTCCATGATGAGTTCCTGATTGTAGTAGCACGATCTTCTTCCGTACTGGTGTTAGCATCGCTATACGATATCGGCGGCTAGACAGTTGATTCATGATGTGGAAACGGGTTTTGACTGTTGTCCTAAGCTTTCCTGAGAACCTCCCCGGCGCTATTGTTGGGTCACCAATCGTTTTCATAGGGACCTTGTATGCATCTTCCTAATAGTTTGGACTTGTATTACGGCAAAGCTCTTGCATTCAAGTTCTTTTGTTGAGCCTGATTTGCGTTTCTGAGAGCAGCTCAGCTCCAAAATTGAATGAAAAAATCTCTCACTTATCATCTCTGTATACGCTTACGATATGTATGTGTACCGTGTGAGACTTTTTTTTCGCAACCTTCCATGACACTGACAACTGATTGGGAGGCCAATACCCCATGATAAATTCGTTTTAAAAAGCTCCAAACGCGGAGAGCACGATCTCTGATGAAGCATTTTAACTGGTTGTGCACAGCTGTGCGAAAAAAACATTCGGTCCCCATACAAAATGAACGAGAAAAATGCGTTTTATCATCATTTCTCGGTGGGGGCTGCCTATCCGGTTTTGTTTTTTCGCACTTGTATGTAGGTCCGATGAACTCTTTTGTTTTCCTTTTTATTGAAGAGATATTCAGCCCCGAGCTGGTTGGCCTCTTAGGTTCGATCAACTTGTTTTCATCAACTTGTTTTCATCGCTTGTAGTAGGGACACGGCAGGTATTTCCGTCCATCGTCGTAGGGGCTAAAACCAACGAAAGCAACGTACATTTGCTAGAACTCCACTATAGCAGAACGTTTCTCCTGAGCTTACGATTTGGTACGTATGAGTTTTACAAAAAAGCGTCTTTTTTATTGGTTTTCGAGACTATGACGAACAGACGAAAATACCTGCCGTGTCCCTAATTCCAAGTTTTTTTTTCCAATTTCGTTTATTTGGTAGGCTCGGGCGTGTTTAACACTTTACGGAGCCATGAATCTTTGTGATATATATATATAATCAATATCATTTTATTATACAGTTAATAAGAGAGGGGTAGGAGCCAGCATACTCGTGGTGACTCGAGGTCAAATAATGTTTGCCTCTCTTTTATCTTTGTAAGTTATCTATTGAGAGCGATTTCTGCAAACCCTGCACCGAATATACTTCCCTTCTATGCATACTTGTACGAAATTAAAAAAAAATGCAAGTGCAGAAAACGCGTTTGAATCAAAACTACAATTATCGCTCTAGACCTCATATGAGCAGATAATTTGAGAACTTTCCATCACTAGACTATTGGGGAGCACTTTTCTAAAGATTTCATGCAATGTTTTAGTTCAGAAATATAATTATTCATGAACATAGTTTAGGGCTAAAGTTATACAGAGATTGATATTAACCCGTTTCGGTTCGGGCTACGATTTCAAATTAAAAAATTCACCGGTCTCTTGTTTTTCGACCGATTTGCATGAAATTTGGAGCAAAGATGCATTACACCCTATATTTTTATGTAGATGTATTGATTTGGTGGGTCAAATTGGCATTCAATAATGATGCAATCATTTTTATTCATCATTTTGCAATAGTGGGAATGGAAACTGCACGTTTGGACCTCCAAAATCCGGTTACGCATGTTCCGGGAACCTGGTTCCCCCAGGGAAGTGGTCACTTTTGGTTCTGAAATCCAGCTAGCGACACAAATTTTTTAGGTCTCCTGAATCGTAGTTTTATAGTGGTTTTATAGAAACACATGAATATTAGTGCTTGGTACTTTTTCCTTCTAAGTTCCAAACACTTTGAAACCAAATCCACAACCAACAGGAAAGGCTGGATCACAATAGCGCGTTGCGCGTGAGCATTGAAGTCAGCGTTTTATACTAAAACGCCACGCCAATAAACGTGACGCATTCACGCCCGGATTCTTTAGGAATGCCTCCAGCAAACTTCTTTGGCAATGTCTTCAAGAATTCCACCATCAATTTCGCCGGGTATTGATCCGAAAATTCCACCATTATTTACTCCAAGAAATCCTCCACGAATTCCTTTACAAGTTCTGCAGGGAATTTTTCAGATAATTCTTTCGTACTGTTTCTCATAAAAAATTCTGAAAAATTGCTCCGTGGAATTCCTAAGAATATTCTGTGAAAATTCCGCAGAATTGCCAATAAACATTTTTGGAAATTTCGCGAAAAGTCTTCGAATTTCTTGTGTATATTCCATAAATTTTTGAAAGTTTCGAATAATTTCTTGTGAAAATAACAAATAATTTCTCCAGGAATTCCACCGAAAATGTATACAGAAATTTTATCGAAAATTAAGGACATAGTTGGAAGAGTACCACGATGGCCGTCAATATGGCACCTGACCTTCCACGGGTCAACCCCACACCTCCCGCACTCCTCCCCCACAAACATTCGAATGCATTGAACTGCTTCGAACAAAAGTTCAATATTCGAATTACTAACCTCTTCACAGCATATTTATTCACTTCCCGTGATAATGAACATGTTTCTCCGAAGAATCCTATGTATTTCGGCTCGAATTATATCATAAATCAGCAATCTTGTGCCAATTTAATAGCCGTTCGCGATTTGGTGGGGTTATCACTGCACTTCACTTCTTCTCAAAGGGCATTGGAAAAATCAAGTTTTTACTCACTTCTCCGCACATGAGCAGCCCGAAATGTTGATGGAATGCAAGTGAAACATCACTTTTTGAAATCAGTCACTTGTTTGAACCGAAAACTTTTTAAAAACTGCTATTTTTGCCCTAAAAAAACTATGAAAAACTGATCGCGGAGCGAATGTAAACACCGGCGGCACCGACAGCAGCAAACTAATAACTAGGGTGGTTCAAAAATGGCTCAGGCTCAGTCGATGATGTTTCATCTTTTGGGTGACGTTTGATGGTTTGGGCTGGTTTAAATAGGGGTTTATCGTGCACAGGTCGTTTCAGGTTTGTATGACTGACAGTTGATATGGCGAGGTTGAATTTAACCAGAGCGTTAATGAATAAAGCTTCCAATGAATGATTAAATTTGTTATGACTAAATCATACAACTCTATGATTAAAGATTATGATTAACAATTTAATCATTTTTGAAAATGATTAATGATTATGATTAACGATTAAATTAATTTTTGGAAATGATTAAAGATTATGATTAATGAAAAGAACGTTTGGAGTATGATTAACGATTACCGATCGTGATTAAATGCTGACACAATATGTGTATGATTATTGATTAAAGATCGGTATGATTAATGATTAATGATTATGAATAATCAAATTGAATGATTTGCATATTGATCAATTATCAGGTAACATTTTTACCAAATTGGGTTATTAAAAGGTATGAAAATTAAATGATTATGATTAAAGAATAATGAATTAAAGCGATGTATGCAATGATTAAACTCGATGATTAATGAATAAACTCAAAACAATTATGAATATGATTAGTGATTAATGAATAAATGTAAAATTCTATGATTAACGATTAGTGATTAATGATTAAATCATATTTTTTGTATGATTATGATTAATGAATAATGATTAAATAACCCATTATTCATTAATCATGATTAAATCTATGATTAATCACTAATGCTCTGAATTTAACATTATTCTGATTGTGGCACTCCGTCATTGGGCGCTGGCGAGGGGGGAGACCATATGAGTGGATGAAATACCACTTGTCATAAGACAAGTTTGTACAATCCCATTTAATTCACCACTCAATTGTACCTTGACAGATACGTATTTCGACCTCAACAGTAAGGTCGTCTTCTGTGTCTCGTTCTTGCCCGACTAAGTGGTGGAATTAAATGGGATTGTACAAACTCGTCTTATGACAAGTGAAAACATTCCACTAATAAGCTCAAAATTATTTTCTTAACAAAATGGATGAAATATTTAAGAGCTTTAACTCCATAGACAATGCATATTGAATGGTCGTTCCAATAGTTGGAAGTCGATTTTAATCAAGGTTGCGAGTCTTTAGCATCAAGGATGTTATCGATCATTTAGTAATTTGCATTCGATCCACTAGTAACGTAGTTACAGCAATATTTTCAGTAACTTAGACTAAATGATAACGAAATTTCAATAATTTAGTTTAAGTTACTGCTACTAGCGCTATAACTCCGTTATTAGTTGAATTCTAACAACAAACCATCAGGCAGAGTTGTAGAAAAACCTTCGCACTAGAAGTCCACTATACAACACATTTTGAAAATCAGCTTCTGGAATAAGTTATTGACAAACTACTAAATGATCGAACGCAAATTACTATTTTTTGCTATTTTTTTGCGTTACGTAATCAATGGTTCTTTCCTGCGGTGCGATTTCCGTTCAGTGTAGTCTCTGGAATGTTGCTTTCAGCTATGTGGGTTCTCTTTTCGCCAGCGTTTGGAGGGGAGGCGCTGTATAGCCAGTGTAATGAAAGGTTTAGTTTCACATACTAGTTTTCATACAAACTTGAACCGGCTTGTGCTCACACAGGTTTTGTTCGATTCGGTTTTTGAAGGACACTTGGAGCATAGGACGGAATCGAGTGAGCGTGTTGGAGCTGCGTCGTTTTTTGAACCACCCTACTAATATTTTATGTTTTTTATAAATACGACACCAATACTACTACAGTATATGACAGTTTTTATTGTACCAATACTTTCAAAGCTTTGTTTTGGTACTCAACCCACCTTCACCTTAAATCGACAATGGTATTTTTGGAGGAATTCCTAGATTAATTCCCAAAGAAATCCTGAAAGAATTCCGGTGGAAACTTCAAGATTTCCACTGGGACATCCTCCAGGAGTTTCTTCGAAAATTCCTTCGGGAGTTCCGTCGGGAATTCTTTCAAGAGTTCCATCGGCAAATCCTCCAAGCGATCCTCCAGAGTTTCCTCCGAGAATTATTCCGGTAGTTCTATCGGCAGTTCCTACGGTTCCTCTGAAAATTCTTCCGGGAATTTCTCCAGAAGCTCCTCCGAGAAAGGGCTCCTCAGGAATTCTCCGGGGGGTCCTCTGTTGATGATTATGGTCCTGCTACATACCCCTACAAAGGTTTCAGCTAGACGAGATTTGTCTATAAGATGAATTCTCCAAAATTTTTCCGAAGAAGTCTTTTGATAGTTTCACTGGCAGTTCACTCCGGGGGTTCCTTTGAAAATTCTCTGGGAGTTTCTTCAGATACTCCTCCGGAAGTTCCCCCGGGAATTCCACCGGCAGAAATTCATCCAGGAGTCTCCGGGAGTTGCACCATTAGCTCTTCCAGGAAATCATTCAGGCTTTTTTTAGGAAATCATTTAGACTTTCTTCAGAAATTTAGCTGGAAATTCCTCCCGATGTTCTTCCGATAGTTTCTCTGGGAGTTCCTCCGGGAGATTATCTAGAAATTCTTCTAGGAGATTTTCCTGAAATTCCTCCGGGAGTTCTTACGGGAGCTCCTCCAGCAGTTCCTACGGGAATTCCTCTGGGAGATCCACCAGCAGTTTATATGAGAATTTCTCCGGGAGTTTCACCGGCAGTTCCTGCGGGTGTTCCTCTGGTAAGGAACTCCCGGAATAATTTCCGAAGGAACTCTCCGAGGAATTTCTGGAGGAATTCCAGGAGAAATTATCAGAGGAATTTTCGGTGGAACTTCTGGATGAATTTCTTGGATGAATTTCCGGAGGAAATCCTGGATGAACTCTCGTAAGAACTCCTGGATAAACATCCGTAACAATTCCAGGAGCTCTTGGAGAATTGTTAAAGGAATTCCCGAAGGAACTCCCACAGAAATTCTCCGATGAACTTCTGGAGGAGTTTGTAGATAAATTCCCAAAGAAAGCCTAAATGAATTCCTGAAAGAAAGCCTGAATGAATTCCCGGAAGAACTACTGGGGGAACGCTCGGAGGAATGTTTGGAGGAGCAGGCGGTAGAATACCCGGAGTTGATTTACTAGAGAAACTTCCGAAATCCCATTTCCCTTGAAATTCCTGCCAAATATCCTCCAGGAATTCCCTCTGAATTTCCTGGAGAGATTACCAGATAAACTCTTAGAAAAACTCCTGGAGGAACTCCCACAAGCACTTCCGGAGTAAAGTCCTGGAATAATTCTTGAAGAAGTTCATGAAGGAATTTCTGAAAAAATATTTGAAGAAATTCCCGGAAAAATATCAGGAGGAATTAATGCAGAAATTCCCAGATGAAATCCTGAAAGAATTCCCAGATGAATTGCTGTTCTTTGTTTGTTCCTGAAGGAACTCTCAAATTAATTTCCGAGTAATTCCGAGTGAAGTTCGGAAAGAATTCTAGGACAATTCCGTGGAAAAATTCCCGGAGAAATTCCTGAAGGAATTCCTGAAGAAGTACCTGAAGGAATTCCTGGAAAAATACCTGGAAGAATTTCCGGGGAAATACTTCGACGAATTCCTGGAGAAATTTGTAAAGAAATTTCTAGAGGAATTCTTGAAGGATATTCTGAAGTTCCAGAATGAAATCTTATTGGATTGAATTGATGGAGGTATTCCCGGAAGTTATCCCGGAGGAATTTAAGGAAGAGTTCCTGGGGAAAGCCCCGAGAAGTTTCTAGAAGAATTTCCAAAGGAATTTCTTATAGATTTACAAGTGAAAAATCGGAGGATTTTCGTCATTAATTTCTTCTAGTGGAATTTTGAAAGGAAATTGTATTCTTGTAGGAACTCTAGAATGCATTCCTGAAGGAAATGCCGGAGATTTTGCTGGAAGAATAGCCGAAGACATGTCTAGAAGTAAAACTTGAAGAGAAGAATAGAAATCTTCAAAAAATTTCCTCATGAAGTTAGTTATTGGTTTCTAGATGAGGAGAAATTACAATTACAGGAGAAGGAGTATGCCTTCTATGGGATTTGTGTTGCAAAATCAAAAAATTTACTACTCTCTTAGGGCTCCAGGTTCTCAAGGAACCTCAGGATATGACCAATGTGCTCAGATGCTCTGTAAATGTATTTTATTATACCTGTGTTGGAAAGTCATGAAGTTTGCTGTGTCGCCAGCTGGATTTAAGAGCCACTCAAAACGTAATCACTTCCCTGGGGCATCATCATATCTGTTGAAAAATCATGAAGTTCGATGTGTCGCAAGCTGGATTTCAGAACCATTCAAAAAGTGGTCACTTTTCTTGGGGCATCAAGTTCTCAGGGGACCTCTGGAAGTGGCCAATGCGCCCAGATGCTGTGCAAATGCTTCCTATTGTATTTGCGTTGCAAAATCATGAAGTTTGATGTGTCGCAAGCTGGGTTTCAGAACTACTCAAAAAGTGACCACTTCCCTGGGGCATCAGGTCTCACTCGAAAAGCGACCATTTCTTTGAGGGCATAAGGTTCCCAGGGAATCTCCGGAAGTGGCCAATGCGCTCAGATGTTCTGCAACTGTCTTCTGTTATATTTGCGTTGCAAAATCGTGATGTTTGACGTGTCACAAGCTGGGTTTCAGAATCACTCCAAAAGCGACCACTTCCCTGAGGGCATCAGGTCCCCAGGGAACCACCAAAAGTGAGAAGTAAAAGTTAGCAGTGAGAAGTGAGAAATGAGAAGAGAGAGTTTTGCAGTGAATGGTGAGAAATGAGTATTGAGAAGTGAGAAGTAAGAAGTGAGTGGTGAAAAGTGAGGAATGAGAATTGCGAAATGACAAGTGAAAAGTGAGAAGTGTAAAGAGACCACTTCCCACTTCTCATTTGTTACTGCACACATCTCACTACTCAGTACTCACTTCCATTTTCCAGTACTTTTCACTATGCACTATGAACATCTTACTTTTCACGTCACTCAATAAGGAAACAAATGTTAACTACCGTAATCCGGGGGAACATTGTTCATTTTTTTAGCTGTTGTGTAAATATTTCCCTATGGGGTGATTCAACTATGACGTCCACTGCTTTCTGAGATTTCTAAAATCCCCTTCCCCCCTCTGCCACGCTTTTTTGTATACCTGGTATACGTACTAGAGTGATTCAAATTTTAACATTTTTGCCCCCGATACTTAAACGATTGCATTTGCCATTTTAATAATCCTTCTAAATGTTTAGCTAATTTGGATGTAATTTGAGTGAGCACGCGCGGTTTGAAGTTTGTATGAAAATTACTATGAATCCTGATCCTTATGTGAAAAACCGTTTCGTGAGGTGGCCCATGAACTATTTTAATATAATTAACACATTGACTACACAGAATGCTTGTCAAGCTGAAAGGCAGTTGTTGTTGCGAAGCGATTTGTCGTTTGGAAGCAAAGTTATGAAGAAAACAAAACTGCTCATTATTGATATTGATGTTATTCTTTTACGTGTTAAATTGAATTTCCCACGATTCAGTATTTCCTTAATAACTTTTCGTGCAAGCATCAAATCGTTTCGCAACAAAGATGGCCTGTTTCCTTGTAAAATTTCCTCTGTTGCCGATGTACTCATATTTTTTAGACCTTAAAGGAAAGCGTTGGGGTGCGGTTTTCCATAAAAGTTACTGTTTTCATAGTAATTTGCATACAAACTTCAAACCGCGCGTGTCCACTCAAATTATATCCAAATTAGCTGAAAATTTAGGAGGATTATTAAAATGGCAAATGCAATCGTTTAAGCATCAGGGGGCAAAAAAGTCAAAATTTGAATCACTCTAATATGTACTGTCTCCCCCTAAAACCTGTGAAATCATGTTACATGTGGAATGTATACGGATGCTGTTCTTGATTGTTTTATAATTTTAAACTTGTTTTAAAAATCTTTTATGTCGCGTTTTTGATTCTTCAATTTGGGGTAGCTTTGATCATCAAACGTTTCGATCATTTATCTATTGATCATTAAGAAAAACGTCTCTCAAAGCGAGTTGATGCAGATGAAACATTAGAACCACAGACAAACAGACATAACACATTGAACATTCACTCATCAAATTCATCGTCATTTGAACACGACATCTGTTGATTTCAGTTAGTTGGGCAAATCACAAACCAGATGGTGGTAATGAGCAAATGTCAAACTCGAGCAAATCCGATGCGCGCGCCAAGAGTGACCGATTGGCCAACTAATGATTATTTGAACTGACCAGTAAATCAGTGAACGATGGAAATTTGACGAGTGTTATGTCTGTTTGTCTGTGTTAGAACTAACTCAACTAGACAACGAAAATATCGAACACTTTATAGAAAACTCGGAGACTCATCTTGACCAAAGATGTATAACTAATCGATAACAAATTTTATTATCCGGTTATCTAACATTTTGATAACTGAACTTGTTATCATTGTGGTTGAATTAACAGCTAATATAACAGAAATCATACCAGAATTTTGTTCCTGAAATAACTTAATGAAAACAAATTAATTTATCACAGATACCCAGTTGATAACACATTTTGTTATACTTGTTATTGACCTAAATAGCTAGTTAGTTTTCATTTAGTTATCAGTCATCACTGTTTTATTGACCAAAATAGTTAAAGCTTCTTTACCGACTTCGTTACACATTGAAAAAAATGTTGACATTCATTGGGATACAAATTCGAATTGAAGGAAGAGCACTACGCTTTCTACAATTTAGCATTTACTGAAAACTGTTTATATTCAAATCCAGATGTCATGTAAATAGCAGTCGGCTGGACATAGAGAACAAAGTAGAATAACTTTAACTTTATTATCCATTATTATAACTAGAATCTTGGTTGAATTACCAGTGAATAACAAAAATGATAACGTAATTCAATTTAAAATAGCGAATCGGAAATCAATTTGGATGAATACAGCTCATCGTTCTTTTATTGAATACTTTTTTTTTTCAAGTTGATGACCAATCTATATACATCTATATACATAAAAATGAATTTCTGTCTGTCTGACCCTTATAGACTCGGAAGCTACTGGGCCGATTGGTGTGAATGCAGAGGTTTTTGAGGCCGGGGAAGGTTCTTAAGATGGTTCGAGACCCTCCCTCCTTTGTAAAGAGGGGTTCCCATTCAAATGAAACATCAATTTCTTCATAACTCGAGAATTAGTCAGAATTAATCGAAACGAAGTTCGTCGGGTCTGCTAGTTAAAAATATATATAAATACTAGGCAATCATTCCCGATCTTGCTCAGGTTAGTTTTTCTCTCTAATTGTCAATCATTAGATTGCTAGCAGCGTCATGCTGTAAATCGATTACGGTTCTAGGTTTTATTCAAACTTAAACCTTGTATTTCGCAGTGTTTTCATATGCATATATGTATTAAGGAAGAGTTAATCCGTGAACAAATCTTGCTATGTGGAGAACTCTTCCGCTAGTCAAATAGACACAACGAAAACCTCAACTCATTCTTATTTATATACAGTCAAACCTATCAGTATCAGTCGATGTTTTATGACTCCATTCCTTCTGCAGATATGTTTTCCGACGGGTTTACCGGTTTGACTCAAACTCCGAACATGACTCGAATTTAAAAGGTAATTTGAACCATATTTGCGTAGTTTTGTCCATGGAATCTTGAATTCTTTGGTTCTTCGTACGAAAAACCGAGGAAATTCTTAGTTTTAGGGTGCTAAAACGCTAATGTTGGGGATTTGAGCCAAAACGGTAAATGATATTTCTTCATGCGAAAATCACGAGCAAGGTTTAGTAAATCGTGAAAAACTAAAATTATGTTTCGTGTGGCATTTTAGTATGGGTAGTCCACAACGCGTTTTTTCGCCTACTATGTCAGCCAACGTCTGTCGAGTCGACTAGTTAGAAGATATTTTCTGGGTTACTGTGATGGTCCGTTCAAACACCTTCCAAAGGATTTTCTATTTCACATCTCGATATTTCCATGAGTCGACCGTCGCCATTTCAACATCGATTCATGAGATGGAGGTTTGACTGCAGATCATCATGCCCGGTTTTGTATTATGCGTTCAAACCTAGGTTCGAACTGAGCATGATTATTTTCTCCACAACACACCAGATCGTTGCAATTTCTTGATTATCCGACATTCCCAGTTAAATTTTCCGCTTCCCCATTTAAAGAAAACACTGTGGATCCTTGTATGGATCCCAAGGCGAATTATATTGCGGTTAGTCGAGAGTATTCGTCGTTCTTGAATGAGCAAATGCCCTTGGATCGTATGTTCCGGGAGCTGCAAGGCCATTTTAAGTAATAAATTAAATACAATGCTTGGTTCTCAGATACACATTTCATTATTGAACGACAACTGAAATGAAAGTAAAGTTAATAAGCATTGTATAAAACAAATGTGTACTCTTTTGTAAATTCCTTTGTTGACAAAGAAATAAACAAATCAATAGATATCATTGGTAACGGGTAAAATCACCGTCTGCTTAGACGAAAATTTCAGTTCAGTGTTTGGACACAGTGGGCTGCGAAATGGTGAGTTGACATTCGGGAAGGGGCACCTAACATAGCTCTGGTCCTCACAAGTTCCAATACTCACGCTTCCACGGGTCTTCCAATGACAATTGACCGCCAGCTAAGGGTTGCGTACTTAGCTGGTAGTGCAGCCTGGGCTCAGTTGTCCTTCTGACATCAGCTAGAGTGAGAGGGTGCGTCCTGTGGGGTCTGTCTAGGATGTGGTGGGGTTCGACAGTGGGCTCTGTTGAACTTTTATAAAAAGCTGCATGTGTCCCCAAGCAGACCCTATCAAAGCGACCGTGTGCCGCTCAAAGCGCACCAGCCTAGTCCCGGTGTTGGTTGGGACTTTAAACAAATTTGACCCGACTGACCGAGCGTCTGTTCACCAAGGAGGTGCGGCTCCAACAGCGTCTGTTCTGGCATCCAGCGGCTGAGTATGAAATGCTATTCCCCGGAAGCTATACCTAAGATGGCAGCCCCATCCCGATGGATAGGGAACCTTGGGCCAACAACCTACTGTTCCCGAAACATCAATTTGTTCGAGAATCCGATAATGAAAGAATACGGACTGATTTTACGGCGACGACTCTTAGCGCGAAACAACGGACACGAATAGGAACATGGAACGTTTTAACCCTAGCCCAGCAGGGTAAATTGGCACAACTTGCCAATGAGGCACGCCACATGAAGCTTGAGATCCTGGGACTCAGTGAAGTCCGTTGGCCAAACTTTGGAGAACACAGAACGCCGTCGGGACAAGTTCTGCTATACTCTGGATTACAAGGTGAACACGCTCCCCGGCATCGCGGAGTTGGCTTCCTTCTAAGCGCTCAGGCACACTCTGCGCTTATGAAGTGGGAACCTTTAAGTGAAAGGATAATCGTTGTCAGATTTAGAACACGGGTCCGAAACCTTACTATAATCCAATGTTATGCGCCAACCGATGCTGCCGATCTGCAAGACAAAGAGAACTTCTACAGTCAACTCAATGCCGTCGTAGATAGAATTCCGAAGGGTGATATCAAGATCTGTTTGGGCGACTTCAATGCGAAGATCGGATCCGACAACTCGAACCATGAGCGCATTATGGGATGCCATGGTCTCGGAGAAATGAGCGAAAACGGAGAGCTGTTCGCAGAATTTTGTGGTAATAACGACATGGTGATCGGGGGATCGCTCTTCCCTCATCGACCGGATCACAAGGTCACGTGGGTCTCCCGTGACGGCTTTACAGAAAATCAAATCGACCACATCTGCATCAGCCGAAAATGGAAACGGAGCCTTCTTGATGTACGGAATAAACGTAGTGCCGATATCGCGTCTGATCATCACCTCCTCATCGGCGAAATACGCCTGCGCATTGCGCAGATTCGTCGACAGGAGGACAGAGTTGGACGACGTTTCAACACACGCCGACTGGAAGATGCCACGGTGAAACGGTCCTTCGTTGAAGGACTGGAGACGCGTGCTGCAGGTATTCCGGAAGGTGGCAGCGTGGAAGACCAATGGACGGCCAGCAAGAATGCCTTCATCGCCACCAGCGAGAATAATCTGGGCGAACTGCGGACCCAGAGAAAACAATGGATCACCGATGAGACCTGGAGGAAGATAGAGGAGCGAAGAGAAGCCAAAGCCGCGATAGAGCGATCGAAAACCAGAGGAGCCAAAGTCTTAGCCCGTCAACGATACGCGGCTCTTGCGAAGGAAGTAAAACGCTCATGTCGACGGGACAAGCGAGCGTGGGCAGACTCTCTGGCCGACGAAGGAGAGAGAGCCGCCGCAACCGGGGACATTCGCCTCCTCTACGATATATCACGACGCTTAAGCGGGGCAAAGATGAATGCAACGATGCCTGTGAAAGACGCGAATGATCAGTTATTGACCGACCCAACTGACCAGCTGAAACGCTGGTTCGAGCACAACTTTTTCAAGTGCCAGCCAGGCCATCACCACCTCGGCATGATCTGCCTAGGATCCGACGTATAACACGCGTCAATACCGAAGCTCCATCACTGCTAGAGATTCAAACAGCCATCCAAAGCATGAAATCGAATAAAGCCCCAGGGGTCGACCGCATATCAGCCGAGATGCTCAAAGCTGACCCCATGACATCCGCTCAACTACTGCATCGTTTATTTCGTAATATCTGGGACACCGCAACTTTCCCGGTCGACTGGATGCAAGGTATCTTAGTGAAGGTGCCCAAAAAGGGTGACCTGACTGTATGCGATAACTGGCGAGGCATTATGTTGCTGTGTACCGTTCTCAAAGTTCTGTGCAAAATTATCCTAGCCTGGATTCAGGAGAAGATCTATGCGACTCTCCGGCGGCAGCAGGCCGGATTCCGTGCCGGAAGATCCTGTGTGGACCATATTGTCACGCTCCGCATCATTCTGGAGCAGGTCGCTCAGGATGGAGATCTTTCAAGTCGGCCCTTTGCACCACCGGAGGTGTACAGGATCCATAAGTAAGTAAGTAAGTAAGTTTGGACACAGTTCTTGTCATACTGTTTATAGCATAGTCCAGGTATATTTAGCAGAAATTAATATGTTCGAAAGAATAGAATGCTTAGCACGATATCTGAACGACAAGAAATTTAAAAGAAAATACTAAATTTGTATTGATAATAACATTTGTTATTATTCAGTTATCAGTTAATCACATGATTGATAGCTGTTTGCGCACATACAACGTCCGGACTGATTACGCGGTGTTTCTGAGACGCGCGGTGATATTGTCACTAATAATAGTCACTTGTTCACGGTCACTAAAACACTTTATATTTTGCTATAGACAAACTACAACTTGTGTTTATTGAAAACGAACGAGCTACCGAACGCGATGGTTTATTGGTATCAACTAACTGCCCTCATGCGCTCTGCTGCTTCTATATCGTAGAGACGGTTTGAGCGATCGAGAGGCGATCGGCTCAATCTCTTACCTATCTACATATACTGTCTCGCATGACGACTAACGAAAGGTGTACATTGTGCGGTTATCTGATGTGTTTGATACGAGATAGCATGTAGTGCACGGAGAATGAGTGACCACGTGCCTAGGGTGGCTCTCGCTACATAAGTTCAAAATTTGTAATTTCTGCTTAGGCCCAGACATAGCCGGCCACCTTGAAAGCTACGGATTTCAAAACTAGTTACTTGCGAATTTCTTAAATAATAATCTTACTGACTAGTATAATTCACTTTTATATTCACACTACTTTGCTGCTGCTTTACGACGGTGTGACGATGTTCATCTTCGACGGTTGATCTGGTATGCTGCTTGCAACACGGCTGGCTAGCAGTCTTCCTTCTGCTGATTCTTCGTGATCTTCTTCTTCGGTGCGTTTGGCGGTGGTACGAACCGCTGCATGGCTTGTGAGCTTTCCTGTTGCTCCGGATCTCGGCTTTGATTCTTGGCGGGACTGACGGATGTCTTGAAGTATTCTACGATGCAGCGACTTGATTGATGACGACGATTTGGTAGTGTGCTTCCGTGGCCACCTTCAGAGTTCACTCGATTCCTTCTTCGGATGACGGACATCGATTGACGGTGGAGTGGTTAGTTGGGTGTCCTGTGGTTGTCCTCGAAGTCGACGGGGAAACGGGCATCATTCGCTGGAACATATGAGAGGGTGCTTTTTTAAATGGATTAACGAGAACAAAAATGACTTCCCTGGAAGCGGAGGCCCCTTGACCTCCGCTGCCGCCACCAACGGCGGTTCGATGTTCCAACGGACGAAAAAACTGCTTGCAATACTGACTAAAGTTGTCCAGGATGGATTCTGACGGTTGCGGTGAGCTCATACCGCTTCAACAGGCTGATCCGGATGACACCAGGGACGATCGTTGAGTTGGCCAAACTCCGATTGACGCTGGGAATGCTGGACCAGTAAGGGTTGCCAGATAGTACCTCGACAAAATGGACGGAGTTAGTATCGAAATACGCTTGAGTCGATGGACCCAAAAATATGCGGGATTCTCGGTTTGAGCATCGAATGGACGGACGGGACTTCACAGGATCTTGACTGACGAGCACATCTACCATCACCAAAGCATGTTTGTAGCTCGGAACGTTGGACTTCAAAGGGGAACAATAGACTGATGACGACTTGGCTTCAGGCGGAGCAGTGTCCCGGGGACCCGGGACCGGGTAGAACAACGGCTATGGGGTATGAAACTTCGATTACTTTTTGCAAAAATGATGGAAAACGGAGGCGGAGGCCACTGGGACCTCCGCGGGTGCCGAAGCACCACCGGTGGAGGCAAATTATGCCTCATCGTTCGAAGAATATGCGTTGTCCCTCATCGGAAGTATGCAAATCTTCGAGATCGCTCTACGGTATACTCCACTGCTAGTCTGTACGTCTACCACGCGAATGTTGTCATCAGAGCCTCGGAACACTTCGGTGACTCGACCGAGGTTCCATTTCAGCGGCGGAAGCCGCTCGTCCATCAATAGAACCATTGTTCCAACAGCTATGTTGTCTCGTCGCCTTGTCCACTTCGTCCGATTATGCAGGTCGGAAAGGTACAGTGTGGTCCACTTCTTCCAGATTTGCTGAGAATATGCTTGGGCTCGCTGCCAAATGGAAAGACGGTTTGTTGGAATGTTTTCCAAACAAGGTTCAGCGATAGCTGTCAACGGACGTTGCACCAGGAAGTGACCTGGAGTAAGGGCTTCGAAGTCTCCAGGATCATTACTGATTGGAGTAAGCGGTCTAGAGTTCAACACTGCCTCAATTTGAGTGAGAACTGTCTGCATCTCGTCGTACTGCAACGTTCGCGTTCCGATGACCTTTTTGAAAGTGGTCTTGAAGCTCTTCACGGCTGCTTCCCAGAGACCACCGAAGTTTGGAGACCTTGCTGGGATGAATTTAAATTCAATACCCTCAGCTGCGGCATTGCATGCCACAGCGTTTTGAAACTGCTCCTGCTCGAAAAGATTTAACAGTCGTTCATTTAACAGAAGTTCACGCTTGGCCCCGACGAAGTTCTTAGCATTGTCGCACATTATCAAAGCCGGACGACCTCGACGAGCAGAGAAACGTTTAAGTGCCGCCAGAAATGCCTCCGTGGTGAGATCTGCGACAAGCTCGACGTGGATTGCCTTCACAACGAGGCACACAAATACAGCAACGAAGCATTTCACGGGAGGACTACGACGCTGGGGATAGGACACCAAAAAAGGTCCACAATAGTCCACACCAACCTTCTGGAACGGAGGAGCGGGGTTCACCCTTTCTGACGGGAGTTCTGCCATTAATTGCGCATGGCATCTTGGTTTGATACGGAAACAGGTGACACATTCATGCAAGACCTTCCGTACCAGTTTACGTATGTTCGGGATCCAAAACCTTTCTCTGGTGCTAGCAATGACAACTTGTTGTCCGGAGTGAAGCATCTTCAAATGATAGTGGCGGATTACCAGCGAAGCGAGAGGATGACGATGGTCAATGATCATTGGATGCTTCCGATTCTCGGATACAGCAGCGTTCCGGAGCCGGCCACCAACGCGAAGTATTCCACCCTGCAGCATAGGATTCAATGGTGATATTGCGGAGGAATCTTTAATTTGAGTCCCACTGGACAGATTTGCTATCTCTTGCGAAAAGCATTCTTTTTGTGATAGCCGAACTAGATGTAGCATGGCGTCTTCATATTCTTGCGAGGTGATTAATCCGACCCTTCTAGTACCTCGGTTGACACTCTGCACATTGTGGTGGAAACGACGAATCCAAGCTACCAAACTAACTAACGATGTCAGCGACGAGCGTAGCGAGAATATTTCACTTGGCGGAATTGCTTGCAGCGGTAGCGCTACGATTTTTCGTTCTTCGAGGGTAGCTGGATCTAGCTGTTCAACAGCAACTTCAGCGTTCACGGGCCAGAAGTTTCGTCTTTGACGCAACCAAACGGGTCCATTAAACCAAAGTGATTGGTACTCCAATTGAGCGGCTGATATGTCACGCGAAAGAACATCGGCTGGGTTTTCGATTCCTGCGACATGGTTCCATAAACCACCTTTAGTCAGGTGCTGGATCTCGGACACCCTGTTCGCGACAAAAGTTTGCCATCGCGATGGAGTCGACGCAATCCAAAATTTAACAACGTTGGAATCAGTCCAGAAAAACGACGGAATTTTCAATTGGGTAGCTTGGCTAACCTTCTCGTAAAGATGACTGAGAAGCAATGCGGACGAAAGTTCTAGACGGGGCGTTGAAAGCTTGCGCTTCTTTTTCTTCAAATCCTCCAGTGGTGCTACTCTGGACTTTGGCATCATTAATTGAACACGAACAGAACCATCAGAAGTGGTACATCGCAAATACAAACAAGCACCGTATGCGCTATCTGAAGCGTCGCAGAAGCCGTGCCATTCGACTGAGGAACAGTCCCCACTGTAGTTGACCCATCGCGGAATGCTGATGGATTCCAAAGCACCAAGGTTTCTACGATACTCCAATCAAAATGCTTGAAGGTTTTCGGGAAGCAAGTCGTTCCAACTGACTTGCAGTTTCCACAACGTTTGGATGAAAATCTTGGCTTCGACGATTACGGGTCCAATCAAACCCAACGGATCAAACAATCTGGACGCATCGGAAACAACAGTCCTCTTCGTCACCTCTGTTGTCGTGCTCCACTTGGGCACAGTGAAGCTGAAATCATCGGTGGGTGGACACCAGACGAGGCCTAGTGTCTTGACGGTATCGGTTGGCGGTGGAGGATCCATCTCAAATACTTCTCGATTGTCGCGAAGATGCGGCTGCAGCTCGGTTAGGACCTCTTCACAGTTCGAGTTCCATTTACGTAACGAGAATCCAGCTGAGTCTGTCAGGCTAACCATTTCTGTGACAAGCTTCTTGCCTTCCTCTCGACTGTCGACGCCCGTGATCATGTCGTCGACATAAAAATCTTTACGCAGCACCTGTGCTGCTACTGGATGTGTGGAGTCTCCATCTCCTGCTAGTTGAACTAGACAACGAGTGGCGAGAAACGGAGCCGATGCGGTGCCGTACGTAACGGTCGTGAGTTGATAAGTCTGGATGGGTTGCTCTGAAGACTTCCTCCATAGAACAAGCTGCAACTTCTGATCACGTGAGCACATTTTTACCATTCGGTACATCTTTGCTACGTCAGCGACGATACCAATCCGACGCAGTCGGAACCGAGCGTGAATGGAGACGAGATCATCCTGAACTACGGGGCCGACCATCAACCCATCATTGAGTGAAGCACCTGACGTAGTTTTGCACGATGCATCAAACACAACGCGCAATTTGGTTGTGGTGCTGTCCGGCTTCAGAACGGCGTGGTGCGGCAAATAATAGCACACCGATCCGGACAGTTCTGCTTCGCTAACTTTCTTCATGTGACCCATTGACGAGTATTCCTCCATGAATTCACAGTACAGCTTCTTCAGCTGCGGATTTGTGGCAAATCGTCGCTCCAAACTGATGAATCGTCGTTCTGCGCTGCGTCTTGACTCTCCCAATTGCTCAATGATGTGCCTTTTCTTCGGTAAGCATACGACAAAGCGTCCTTCTTCGTCGCGGGTTGTTGTTTGCTTGAAGATTTCCTCACACTTAGATTCTTCTATGGAATAAGTACTCCTCAGCTGGCAACTTTCGAGTTCCCAAAATCGAGCTAGCTGCTCTTGAAGCTCCGCCGTGGAACATAGTGTGGTGGCGGCGACTGATAAGGAAGTACTAGTGGTGCGACCAGACACGATCCATCCGAACACCGTGTTTTGGAATGTTGGACCATCTTCGCTGAGCCGGAACCTCCCTTCTCGCAGCAGGTCGAGATAGTATTCGGCACCGATGATCATGTCGATGCTCGAGGATTGGTAGAAGTGCGGATCCGCTAGTGTGATGTCTTGTGGTAGATTCCACTGGCTTGTTTCGAACCCCTCACAAGGGAGTGGAATCGTGAGCTTCGGTAACACGTTGAACCGCATCACTTCCTCGAAATTAGAAATGCTTGCGAAGCGGGGACTGATCGTACCACGTACAGCTTTCTGCGAAACGCTTTCGGAACCACCGATTCCCTTTACGGTAACGTAATTCTGACCTTCTTGGAGATTCATTCGACGACAAAACTCAGATGTAACGAAGCAATACTGCGAGCAAGAATCTAGTAATGCTCTGGCCAACATCGATCTTCCGTTATCATCACAAATCCGCACGATGGCGGTAGAAAGCAGAACTTGTGTAGAAGGTCTTGTTTGAGACGGAAGGGATACAGTGTGTTGCAATGTGTTCAGTTTGTCTGTGGCGGACTGTGGGTTGGTGTTTTGCGAAAGTGTTTGGACTACTGATAGTGAAGTGGAGGGTTCGTTGTGGTTTGTGGTGTGTGCTGTCTGGTTGGTTGGTGTTTCCGGCTGTGCTTGATGTGTTGGTGGTTGGCGTTCACTTGGGGGTCTTGTTGTCGTCTGTGGAACGGAGGATTTGTATTTAGCACTGTTTGCTTCAAAGTGAAGCAGAGTATGGTGGTTTCTTCCACATTTACGGCAAACTCCCTTGCTGCAATTCCTGGCCAAGTGACCAGAAGACAAACAGTTCATGCACAGACCGTTCTTCCTCACTGCATCATATCGTTCCGGTGTCTTCATTTTTTGGAACCGCTTGCATAAGAATGCATGATGAAACGGTTCGGCACAGAAGCAACATCGACCGGTGGCGATCGTAGGATGGCTGACGCTTATCTTTGGTTTCTTCTGCTCGACGGGGGTGGCTTTGTTCAGTTCAACTGACTGAAGAACAGCGCAGTGATTCTTTAGGAAGGTCACCAGATTCCGGTAGGTCGGCACTTCCTTCGAATTATGCGAGGATTCCCAGAATCGAAGGGTTACACCATCTAGCTTCGAGCACACCATGTGCACCAGAATCGTGCTCCAGTCATCGGTGTTTTCTCCCATCTTCTGCAGCATCTGGAGATTCTTCTCGAAGTCACTGACAAGCTGGTTCAGTGATTCATAGTTCTCTTTCCGTATAGATTCAATAGAGAAGATGGCATCGAGATAGGCCTTCACTATCAGCTTCTTGTTGTGGTATCGTTCCTCAAGTGCAGCCCAAGCCACGACATAGTTGGCGGCGGAAAGTTCAATGGAACTGACTTCCTGAAGCGCTTCTCCGGACAGCGACGATCGCAGGTAGGTGAATTTGTCCATGTCGGTGAGTTTGCGGCTCCCATGAATCAGACTTTGGAAAGCATCACGATAAGATACCCAATCTCGAAGTTTGCCACTGAACGTCGGAAGTCTGATTTCTGGAAGTTTCACTTTAGAGAGAACGGACTGATTAGCTGGGGTTGCTAAACTATTGGATGCAGGTTTCGTGGTCTGTAGCCACTTCAAAAGCGCCGCTTTGGCCTTGCAGTAGCAATTCTCGACGTCCTTGGTCAACGCTGCACCTTCCGCTTCTCGCTTCTTGGATGCTTGCTCCAACCTTGTTCGACGATCCTTCTCCGACTCCTTTGAATCAGCGTCCTGCTCCTCGTCGACTTCATCCAGAACCACCTCAATTTTCTCGTGCACTTGATTAAAATCTTTAAAAGAACTTTCTAACAGCTGCAAACGAACTCCCACCTCATCTTTGTCGCGTTGTTCATCATATTCGCGCACAAACGAAGCCACTGAGTCTAAACTGTTCCGTATGCGCTTCTCTCGCTTTACTAAACTACGCAGATCGTCCGCCATAGTCCACTGTTTAGTACTCAAGCCACTAGCAAATAAAAAAGTTCACTTCACTGAGGAGTTCGTTTGCACTGTTCACTTTTCACCGCACTATTCACTGCCGCACTGTATTTACTGCACTGCTGACTGCCTATCGACTCGACATTCCACGCGCCGCGAGACGAACTGACCACCCAAGGATTGACAGCAACAGCGGAGGGGGAAATTGATCAGCGAATAAAAGAACCAACCAGAATCCAGCGAAAACCAAGACCAACTTTCTAACGAAAAACCACAGGGACCAGTTCCACTAAATAATGCCAGAACACTATTTCGCATGCAAATCGTTTTATTACCAATCAATGGCTCCGATCCATAATGGATCTGGAAATGCCGCAGACAAACACATGCACCTTTACTTCCCTGTATATCTGCCGTCCTCCGTGTAATCCGATTCCGTCGAAATGTCCAGCTCTCGAACCACCAATGGAAAGCTGTTTCGTCTTAGCACCCGGGTATAGGTTTCCGTCGTCAAACTGCAAACGCGATCTACCAGCAGCAGAACGGTACACTTGAATCACCATCCACCATCAGCTTTCAATCTTTCTTCACCCCGTGAGGGCAATGGCGCAATATCTTTTCAATCGCGCCCCACAAAGCACTTATTGTCTTGGCAAAGATTGAGCCTTTATGACCGTGAAACAAAACACTTGACGCGCAAATCTATCACACCGCGAATGATCCGGTTCAAAGGACCAAAATATGTTTGCGCACATACAACGTCCGGACTGATTACGCGGTGTTTCTGAGACGCGCGGTGATATTGTCACTAATAATAGTCACTTGTTCACGGTCACTAAAACACTTTATATTTTGCTATAGACAAACTACAACTTGTGTTTATTGAAAACGAACGAGCTACCGAACGCGATGGTTTATTGGTATCAACTGAACTGCCCTCGTTTGCTCTGCTGCTTCTATATCGTAGAGACGGTTTGAGCGTTCGAGAGGCGATCGGCTCAATCTTTTACCTATCTACATATACCTACTGTCTCGCATGACGACTAACGACTAACTAACATTGTGCGGTTATCTGATGTGTTTGATACGAGATAGCATGTAGTGCACGGAGAATGAGTGACCACGTGCCTAGGGTGGCTCTCGCTACATAAGTTCAAAATTTGTAATTTCTGCTTAGGCCCAGACAATAGCTAAATATCAAAATGATAGTAACTGCTAGAATTGAAAATGAACGGAAAAAGTTTGTTTTCTATATCTAATTAGAATTCCATCAATTGCTTTCTTTTATCACATTAGCAACTCGTTAACCAAGACGAGCCTCTACCCGTCAACTTCACCAAAAAAATCTAAAAAAATTCCGCATGAACTCGTGGCAAGTGCAGAGGTATATTCCACTTGCAGTGAGCGAGTGAATCCATCATCATTTGCTCCCTTCACCTACATTGACTCGCATTCTGACTTGTCGGGCGCCAGTGTGACCTAACAAATAAGGTCTACAGTACACTTGTACATTGAATATGAGTGGCTACTCCCAAGCAAACATCTGTTGGCTCTCTGTGCAAGAACGGCTGATCTGGTCATAATGTAGTAGCAACTACGGACAGTCAATCAATCTCAAGCTATGAAAAGTGTTTGCATTGCATAAAAAATGTGTCCTGTAAAATGTAAACCCGATGGTCCCTTCAATATCGAGTAAGGGAGAGTTAACTGTAGTTAAGGTTTTCTCAATTCTCTTCAGATTCGAATGCCCATTAGGAATCCCATCAACACAGATTTTTATTTAAAGCATTTCGCACCATTGCGCAATCTTTAATTGACTTTTGCCTCATTATCAAATATTTTGGAGTACAAAATTCTTAGAACAAATACTCGAAAAATTACGCAACGCAATTTGTGGTTCCGAGAAATTGAGAACACAATCATATTTTCTAATCTCATTCCGAAGACCCCATCACTTTCTCCACTTCTTCCATTGCTATACATATTTTGTATCAACATCGGAGCCCGCTAATCTGCTCAAGTCCTGAATCCTCTTTATATTTCTAATGTAGCGCGAAACATCCGATCTCTCCTCTTATACGGCAACTCTCACCACGAATCTCCACCCATTGCTACCGCCTCTGCCTTGCGGAGAATCATATTCTTTCGGAAAATATGTCTAATAGCAAATCATCCCACATGGCCCCGAAAAGCGATAGGCTTATGTAGAATAAGACAAGCCCGTCGGATCAGCGCAGCACCACACCGTCCCGTGCTCTGACAAATGTAAGGATGAAAGATGGCGGATATTTTGCGTTACCTCCCGCCACTCTAACCCGCTGCTCACGCACTTTTCCGGGGACGAGATATGAGTATGCTAAAATAATAATAAATTGTTGTTTTTAGAGGCAACGTTCCTACACCGCAAGAGTACCCGGCCAAAAACTTTCCTCCATCTAATATTGGGGTGCCGACTGCCATCGCGCGGAGCCAGGCAATGAAGATTAGTGGGAAAAACTGCTGTCCCAAACCACCGCCCCGACACAACGAGAACTGCTTCGTTGTCAGCATCCGGGTTCCTAGGCCGGGTTGGGTTCCGGGTTTTTCGCATTAAATTTGAAAAATGAATAATTGGAAAAATCTACGAGATCCGTTCCGATCAAACTCCGGTGGTTCTTCCGTTCGGATCCCGCGCTTTTCATCACAGAACAGAGCCGCTTTAGGAAAGGGGGTTTTGTTTATTGAAAATTGCTTCATTGCGAGTGGAAACTGGCACACGCAGACACTTCCGAACTGCCGAACCACGTTGGCCCGGTTACAGTTTTACGTGATTTTGACGAGATGAAACTGATGAAGTTTTATTCGCGGGGTGGAAGGCGGAAGTATCGCGACTTTGACAGAATAGGACTAAATCTTCTTCGCTGTGGCACGAAGATGACGAGATGGATGACGACGTAGGAATTTTACATTTCGCATAACCCGATTTGGTGCGACCGGAGTGGGGAAAGAAATAAATAAATGCCAAATGTGTCAAAACAGATGCGAATCACATCCATCAAGTTTCAATAGTGGCGGACTGTGGGGTGAGTGGGGTAATAAATTCTGAAGCAATTGTGAAGCCTGGTTTGAAAATATGAATTGGATAGGATTAGTCATTTGTTGCGAGTGGCATCCATGTATTAGACTACGCGGGCAAAACATAGCTCTAATATGAATCCGGGAGCAAGATTTTTAAAAACATTTGAAGAACTTTTTGTTGGTTTGGTTGTTTTACTCAAATGTTGAAATCTTTTCATATTAGAGAGAATTTCACCTTCGCTGATAAGCATTTTATTCTTCGCCATACCCTTTAAGTAGTTTAGTTTTAGCTCAACAAGTTATGCATGATTATTATGTCCGTCAATGCTGCAATGGCCATGAAATAATTTCTTGAAGTTTTGCTTGCATGGCGGGAATTGAACTCTCAATTTTAGGAAAATGTATTTGCACGACTGAAAATCCCACGACCAAACTATCAAACGAACTTTGCAGCGTATAAATTTAAAACAATAATCGACATTGTTATCATGCTTTTATGGCATCCGAAAAAAATAATAATCCAAATAAACTGCGCTTGTTTATATTCGATTGCGATACAAGGTTTACTCTTCAACTTTCCATCAGAGCTTTGACGCCATTATTAAAACAAACATCACAATAAACCAAAGAATCTTCATTGCATATCGTATCCTCACTTCATCGGGGTATGGCTCCGTCGTCCCCATCCAGGAAACAAAACATCTTGAGAAGATAAGCCTTCTCGTAACTCAAGACATGATTGGGCAGATTCCGTCTCGTTATCATAGGCTTAACATGCAGCAATTTTTCCTCGCGAAACATCCTCACAAGAAGCTAAACAAGAAAAAATAACAAGAACACCCATTACTGCTGATCCTCGGCATACGCAATTCAAATGAGTTACGTGCATGTGCTTACCTACCTACCTCCAGCGGGCGAACAGAGCCGCATTTCCATATTCCCGTTCTATTTTGCCTCAGCTCGGTCCCCTTCCGAACATTCGTTCGTTGTGCAGCATCCCGCGCGGAAGTACAGAGCTGCTGAAGCCAACGGCCAACAACCATTTGCACAGAACGGGATGTCCCCGTACCGAATAGCGTAAATCGCGGCACTGGCACTGCTGCTGTCTGCTGGCAGCTACCTACATGCCGTATGAATCCCGGTACTATGTACTCATTTGCATACGAAGGGGGTGGCAACATCTGCGTAGATATCGTTTCCCGTTCCCGATACCCCGGCCTAATCAACGTTGATTCGCGATATCCAGCGTGCGTGCGTATCTGAGCCGGGCTACGATGTGTGCGATACATGTCCCAACATTCGGTTGAAAGGAAATTAGGGACAGTGCTGTTTCGGATGAAAGGGTTCTTCGGCGTGGAAGCGCGGAACGTGTGTGGTAAATGAAAACAATGAAAGGGCGATTGGCGGCATATGAGGAAGCATAACTGGAGTATATAAGAAGCACAGGGTGATTCTGAATGTTAGCAATTGAATGGTTGAGTCAAATGATATTAATGGAATTAGGGTTACGGCAGGCATTTTCGTCTTTTCGTCATAGTCTAGAAAACCAATAAAAGAGACATTTTTCTGCCGAACTCATCCGTATCGAATCGTAAGCTCAGGAGAAACGTTCTGCTAAAGTGTAGTTCCAGCAAATGGACGTTGCTTCCATAGGTTTTGGCCCATACGACGATTGACGAAAATACCTGCCGTGTCTCTATCGCAATCTAATAGATTCTTTGTTTTTTCTTTTTTCAGGAGAAATGTGGAATAAAGGTAAGTTATTAAGAAATTATATTTTGTAACTTTCTTTTCTGCGGTGACAGCAACAATGATTTTACACACGAATTTCTGTCCCAAAAATGGAGAAGGATAATATTTTGATGACATATTTCGGTCAATCTATGAATCAATTAATTGAACCGTCTAGTCGAAGTACTGATTACTGATTAACCTAAGTGACACTTTGTTCTTAAGGTATTCATAATATGTCTCTAATACTTTTAGCCAAGATTGATCAACATGTCTTATGACCATTTGTAGGAAAAGCGTAAAAATAACAGCTTATAAGACAAATTTAGTTGCTTGGAAACACATGTATGCGAAACATAACTCATAAAAGTATTAAAATAATACAAAAATATTATTTTAACTTCAAGAAAACAAATAATAATGTCATTGATTTGACTAGAAGTTGATGTTATTTTCAAGAGAATTCTTCTTCAATAGCTCTACATTCCAACTGGACCTTAGCCTGAATTTCAACTTCACCAGTGTTCTATTTGCATTTCCACAGTTGTTAATTGAAAGCTTTCCTATGCCCACCAATGCATGAACATGTATCTTGTGTGAAAAGTACAATGGATAGACTATGCCGAAGGAGCCGAGAATGTTTCTCACCCGAAAACATCTCAGGCCAGAAGGAGAATCGAAATCGCCATCTCCGGATTAGCAACCCTACGACTTTGATTTGATCGCAAGGCTTACTGGAGACCCATTTCAAGAGAATAATCCTAATTAATTCATCTAACGGTAGAAAGGCGCTATTTTCTCGATCATCATGAAATAATGGTAGTTTGGCAATAATATTTGATCTCACAGTCCAATTAGATAAATTTGAAATGAGAAACAATGGGACAGATTTGTATTTGTATTTGTATTGTATTTGTATGTATTCCATTGCGACTAAATCGGTAGTGAATTTTTTGGGCAAATACATACACACAGCCAGAGATCACCTCAATTTGTCGAGCTAAGTTGATTGGTGTATAAAAGTCGGACCTCTAGGCCTTTTACCGAAAATTCGTCTTTGGAGTCTTCTCGTAAAACCTTGATGCACGAGAAAGAAAAAAATTAATTTTAAATAATTAATACGCTGCCGTTATACGCATAACTGTCACATGTATATAGGAAATCCCAGCAAACATGGGACAAGTATGCGTATGACGGCAGTATAGGAATCGAGAATTCATGCTGAAAGTCAACACTTTTTCGCCACAAATGCCCGCGCATTTTCTTTAAAAACAATTAAACGATGGCTAGTATGAATGATTTCCAACATGGTTGACCGCTTATGTTAATGTTTAATTAATGCCAGAAACGTTTTAGAAAAACCAGAAAAACTTCAGGAACGAATCAAGCAGAACTTTTCAATCTGTCCTATCTAACGATAGTAAATAAAACGTAGTTTTTAATCTAGCATGAAAATCGAACCCAACTCAACAAAATGCTTGTCGATTTTATTGATTCTTGAACATTAATGGATCCGAATTGAGCCTTTGATTAATTTATGCCAAATTACGATTCTTGCATCCGTTTATCATGAGCCTATCACGACGATATTTTTATGCTCGGGGAAGTCGTGACCCGAACCCGACCCGAATTTTCCGACCCGAAAATTTCGTTGACCGGACCAGAAACCGAACCCACAACTCGGGCCATGGTCTTGCTTTGCAGCAGCAAATCTTACCGCACGGCTAAAGAAGGACATTTTTGATATGAACACTCAACAAACAATTTAGGTTGAATAAGCTTGTTTTTAGCTGCAGAAGACTCCATTAGCTTCGAATGTTTGTTGGGCCCTTTTTAAATAGAACCTTGTACGTTCGAACATAAGATATTTTGCAGTAATCATCTGGCAAGTAGGGGAAGCAAATCTCTTAATTTAATGGTGATTTCAGCTTGAGCTTGATTGACTGCTCGTAGTTGCTACTCCATTATGACCAGATCAGCTGTTCTTGCACAGGGAACCAACAGATGTTTGCTTGGGACTAGCTCACATCTTCAATGTACAAGTACTGGTGATCTCATTTGTTAAGTCATACTGGCGCCTGCCACGTCAGAATGCAAGTCAATGTAGGGAAGGGGGAGGAAATGATGATGCAATCACTCGCCCACGGCAAGCCGAATATACCTCTGCACTTGCCACGAGTTCATGCGGAATTTGTTGGAATTTTTGGGTTAGGTTCGAGAGGCAGAGGTCCGTCTTGGTTAACGAGCTGCCAATGTGATAGATAGGAGAAAGCAACTGATGGAATTTCTAATTGGATGTTTGGAAACGCGCTTTTTATAGTTCATTTCCAATTCTAGCAGATTACTGTTGGAATATTCAAGTTGAAGGTATAGGAATTGAGATGGAAACGGTATGGAAGTCCATTTCCAGTTCTAGCGATTGCTAGAACATGAGAAATATAGAGAAAGATACAAAGTAGGAGAATGGAACGGACCTGGGATTGAACCCACGACCTCCTGCGTATGAGGCAGAAGCAGTAGCCATATGACTACCAAGCCCGCTACTCTTAATTTAATGGTGATTTCATCAGAAATACTGTAATTTCGAAGTGTTTATCAATAATCTAGCATATCAGTCATATCAGTCATCTTATACTTCAAGGTAGTCAATATGAAGAAAAAGCATCGTTGACGTAAACACCGAAATTGCATCGGAAAGAGACAAAAAAGCATTTTATTTTTTAAACACAGAGTTCTTGACAAAGTTTTTTGTGTAACGGCCTGCAAAGGCTTTTTGGCTTCAACTGCTTATGATTTTGAGACAAAATTTGGGTTAATAACCAAGAAAACGTGGTGGCGCATTTTACCCAACCGGCGTATTTCATACGAATCTCCCCTACAGCGCGTGTTTTATTCTTCGGGAAAAAGAAAAGATATTTGTATGGCTTTCGATGGATCACGCATTTGTGATGCTGTTGATTTCGGTCGAGATAAATGCGGAGTTCGGGATTAAACGTGATTCGCACACGTCGAAAAGTGAAGCAATTAGTTCGTAAATTAACGTGTTACGTATCGGACGCGGATCCATGTATTAGTTTTATTCTGTGCGGTCGGATAGTAAATCGGACGCATAACTTTCGCGGGATCCGAGAATTTAGTTCTGTGCTGATTACGCGATTGATCGTCATTAGATTAGTAAACAAAACGGTCGCGTGATCCGAGATATTTTGGGTTGCTCTGTACTGTTCGGAAAGCAACGTTGTACCGTTTTGAGTCAAATTCCGAACATGATCCATATTCCGAACACTCGCATTTGAACCATGTTCGCGCAGTCTTCTCTATAGGATCTTACATTCTTCTACAATATTGGTTCTCCGTACGACAAACTGATGAAATTATTTGTTTTAGGGTGCTAAAAAGCCAGTGTTCGGAATATGAGTCATGTTCGGGATTTGAGGCAAAACGGCACATTGAGAATGGATAACAAATTGATCCCATGCTCCATTCACATGGTTCTCTGTGCAATTTCACAAGTTCCAGTCAATCACGGAGTAGCAACTACGAATTGCAGTTTATTGAAGTTCTACTTATTGTTCTTGATAGTTTGGGGATCCTACTACATAGTGTAGAAGTCGTTTGCAACACAAATGAAATCGGTCCGACCTATTCACATCCGAAAAAAAAAAATCGGGTCAGAAGCCCTGAGGAGAATGGAGAAATGTGATTATGTATATTTTTTTTGGCGATGAACGATATTTTTTTTATAAAAGAATAATCATTTATATTTGTAGTACAACACAAAAACAAACAAAATCATGACGTGAACAATTTCTTATTTTAAAATTCACTTTGTTAAAATTCACAGTCGAGGCTTTTACCTTGCAGTTTTTCTCCCACAATTGATTCCACAAATCGTCAAACATTTCTCATATTGCGTTTTTCTATATCCACGTCGTTCTTTGATACAAGGTTGTTCCATATGTCTGCTTTACCTTCGTAGTGTATTTGTTTTTTTATCTCATAACATGTACCCATACCGAAAACAGTCGAAAACGAATGATTACGAACGGCGCATATTGATCTCTTTCTCATTATTATGATGTTATACAGTTGCCTTTCCACATCTCGATATTAAAGGTCATCGAGATAAGGAGAGATCGAGGAATGGAAGGAAAATTGACATGGGTACTAGATCCAAAAAAAGCTCGTTGCGACAACAAAACAAATGTCATTCATTGTTGTTGATGTGCTTGTTATTGTCCAAAGATGGTCTAGTAGCCTAAAAATTTTAACATATCTACATAAGGAAAGTGAATTCTGAACAAAATATTATCAGCACACATCGAGATAGAGAGATATCAAGATAGGGAGGTTATTGAGATGTAGAAAGTCCAAATGTATGTAGATTAAAGGGACTGAGAAAACCAAGATGAATACACCACTAGGTGTTCCAATCTGCCAAATTAACGATTCAGCCATCTTGAATTTTTGTATGGGACAGCCAGTCAGTGCTTTGCACTGATATTGAATTTTTCACCCCCGCCTTCTTCTCGTTCACAAACTTGGCAGGTTGGGACACCTAGTCCTTTATTCATCTTCGAGAAAACCATCGACATAGGGAGAGGTATCGAGATATAGGACATCGAGATGTACGGAGTAAAATGTAGTACAGGCCGGACTCGATTACTCGGAGTGTTGAAAATTTTTTGTTGTTGTTGCTGAAAATTTAACTTTTGCTCAAATAATCTTTATTCAAGTTATATAACATCTAATAAAATATCCCGTTGGTCCGTTCATGGGTTCTGACTACCGTTAGAGGTCAGCGCCGATCCGAAAATCGACGGCGGTGGCGTTTGTCATAATTTTGGCCGGCGATTTTTTAATTATGTTCGTAACGTAAAGTTTTTTTTCAGGATACTTTTAAGACATTAACGGGAGAATCTTTCTATTTCGCCGCAAAAATCTAATAAACTGTCAAAGAAGATTCTTCCATGTTTTGTTAAATTTTCAACAGGAAATGTTCTAACGTTTTCACGGGAATCTTTTTGAATTTTTCACGGGAAATTGTTTAAGAGATTGCCTATGCCACCGGACATGCATGCGAGAATTTTCCGGAGTTTCCATTAAAAAGAATTTCCTTGTGTTTTTTTAAGTTTCACAAAAATTGTTTCCAATGGAATTTTAACTGGATTGTTTTCGAAATTTCTTTAGATTTCTACGTGGAAAATTTAATGTTGTCCATTAGTAGGGGACAGTGGCGTAGCCAGAAAATTGGTTTGGGGGGGGGGGGGGGGGGGGGGGGGGGATTTTTCGTAACATTTTTTTTTTATTTGAGGGTTCAAAACAAATTTCTTCTAAAATTTTTGATTCTGGAGGGGGGGTGGGGGTTGTATCCAACCCACTGGTAGGGGAGGTGGTTCGGTTGTGGGCACTAATATCTATCATTCATTTGCTATCGAAACACGATGTTTTGTGCAGAATACCAAACTAAATAGACACTTTGAACTATACTTTGAACAATGCATACATGGCGTGATCAGCATCGATTGTACACTGGTTAAACAAATTTCTGCTACGCGAGGTAGATTTTTTTCACTTCGCGTTCTCCCGGACTAGCTGCCGTCCCATGACCAGCAGCAACACGATCGATTCCGCATTCATATTGTACAAATAGTAAAAAATATCACAAAATATAAATTTGAATCTTGGAAACACTGAAGACGTTTCATAGAAGAAAACTACATACGTATTTGTCGACTAAGAATAGGGTTATGTAGTAAGCGTTTAAAGAAAAAAATGTATAACCTTGTATAACCTTGTATACAGTTTTGAAAACAACTTACCGATTTTGTTCAGCGGCGCAGCCAAAATTTTTGATCAAAATGAATACACAGCTAGGTGTTGCAGTCTGCCCAATTTATGGACGAGAAGAAGGCGGGGGTGAAAAATTCATTTTCGGTGCAAAAGATAAACAAACCGGCTGCCTCTCCCATACTAGAATCCAAGATGGCCGAATCATGAATTTGGCAGATTGGAACACCTAGTGGTGTATTCATCTTGTTTTTGATAATATAAAGTATGGTTTAAGTTCAAATTTGTTTCGAAATTCCGCGGAATTCCGTTAAATTTCGTTAGAAACTAGTTTTTTCTAGCGAAATTTTTGTAATTTTACGAAACGAAACGAAATCAAGAAATCAGATTTCGCCATGCTCAAATTCCGCGGAATTTCGTTTCGAACCATCTGAAACGAAATTTTTCGAAATACCGCATATGCCTAATTAAAATCAAACCCATTTTTGATATATGGTTTTAGACTACTAACTCCAATGATTGGCTCTATACGATGATAACTTTCCTTTAAAAAGTTTTGGTCAAACTAAATTTGTAATTGGATTAAATAGTGCCAGAAAAAAATCCTCAACAGAAAGCAAATTATAAATCATTTGATTTCTAACGGCAACGATTCCAATTCAAACGATATAGTGAACAATCCGATGCAAGGGATGGCTACTTATTAATAAAATCAATATGTAGAGCACAGGGAGTAAAGATTCCTGCAAAGATGTAATGCAAATGAACCAACGAAGAAAAAAAAACTTTATTCCAAACAACACAGCAGAAAAAAAAGCGGAGGGACGACGCACAGCAGTTTGCAGACCATAAAGCGAACGTATAGGAAGAAATCTACCAGCCAGCAGCAGCCCAGTCACCGTTTGGGAAGGGAACAGCAGCAGAAGACGCTTCCCAAGGAGGCGAAAATGAGTCTGCTTCGCTGATGACGATGAATCTTTTCTTTCAAGGATTTTCTTGTAGGGACTAAAGTTTTTTTTTCATTCCCTTACTTTTAATTTACACACACAGACCATCTATGCGCGAATCGATGCGAGGAAGAGCTAAATGTAAATTAGGAATAAGAAATCCTAGACTGCTGGTGCTTCTCCAAATGAAGCCCGTCCATCGTCGCCGCACACGGCACATTTCCTCGTCCGGATGGCATGTAATGGAAGTGTGGTTCGGTTCTGTATGTGTGTATGCATACGTACGTACGGATGCGGGGCTTTATTGCTTCATCTTTGTTTGACTTTGGAATTAATGACGCACATTTTAGGATTTTAATTTATTTTACTTTTCCTGAAGTTTTTCCTGGGTATGTTTTTTTTTATTTCGTCCTGTTCAACGCACGGGTGGTGTTCGTATGCGTGTGACGTCGCCATCATGCAATGGGTAGAGGGAGGGGTGGCGGTAATGACGAACAGAGAAGAGTGAGAAAATCGAACCCGAACTCGGAGACGAAGAAGAGGAAAAAGACGATGGCAAACGCAACGCGCGAAAGGAAGCGGGTGGGTGGTTGTTGGGTTCAGTTCAATGAGTTGGGTCTCGAGGATGCTAATGAATATGAGTTTGGAGAAGTTACGGTCCGGAAATAACGTCCGTTGATGTGGACGAGCCGGGGGAACGCCGGGAGGGGACATGTCGCGCTGAAGGGACGGTGACTACACCGGCAGTGTTGTGCTCCTGCTGCTGGCGGGGAGTGGAAAGGTGCTTCATCGTCCAGAAGAAATACGAGGCCGCGGCAGAAACGCGTGTGATCGATTTTTTTCTAAGGACATGCACGGATGGGATGAGAAGCTGTTTTCTTTTTTCAACGTTTGATGGCTCTGTGTGGAAAGTACATAAATTAGCTGGGAGATGTTCGATGAATGGGGTCGTGATATTTATAAATTTTCGTGGACGCGAGGAAAGGACACGTATCACGAAAATGTCAACAGACGGATGAAAAAAAAATCATTTTTGATGTATGGCTTCGTTGAAAGTGTGACGTTGGAGACAAAAATCAATAATAATTAAAAATGCTAAATATTGAAGATGATTTTATGTATTTCATATTACAGTAAAACATGCAATACGGGAACTAAGTTAAAAAGCGCCAGTAAGCTAATACGAATCATTGTATTTTCCTGGTTGATAGACTACGAAATCGATGACAGCTGACGTCCTAACGTAATTTTAGATAACCAATTTAAAAATAATTAGAAAAAATATTTTAAGCTTTTTATAGTGGAATGTATTCAACCGTCGAAGACGAGTTAAATATTCTCCATTTAATTCCACCAATTATTTCGATATCTTTGCAGATACGTGGTCGAAATACGTATATGCAAACATATCGAAATAATTGGTGGAATTAAATGGAGAATACTCAACTCGTCTTACACGGATAAAAATAATGGTCAAGACATCTAGAATAAAATTAAAAAAAAAAAAAATATTTTTCCGCCTTTCGATAAAATTTAAGCTTTCGTTCCCTTAAGTTTTTTCAATGAATAAAAACATTTTCTCAATAACGTCAGCATTTGTCTTGAAAAACAAATTAGTAAAGATTGGGCCAAGTTACTAAAAACTAACTTAACTACATTAACTACATTTTTATTTACATTTTAATAAAAAAAATTGTATGCAGAATAAAACGCAATCGAATATGCTTGACTAAGGATATCATAGTTTAATAAGGGCGTGTGTCAACTATAATTTATTTTTAAATAGGGGAAATAACGGCTTGGGGCAGGTTTTGTTCTATTGTTGTCAGGGAGGTTTTTTGTTGAATAAATTTTATTAAATTTTGCCACAATATTCTTTGATATGCAAAGAATGTTTAGGCCAAATTTGAGCATAATTAGTTAAAGAAAACCCCCTGACAATAATAGAACAAAACCTGCCGAAGTCGTCATTTCTCCTAATTATAAATTAAAAAGTAAAAAAGTAAGAATCGAAAAGTGAGAAAATAAAAGTTAATAGTTATGAGTGATGGGAAGTGAGAAATGAGACACAACAAGTGAGAAGTAGGAATCGAGAATTCCACTTAAAAGCACTCAGTAATTTTATATTCAATCGAGAATTGTAAACTGGGATTTGGAATAAGGGGACCAAGAAGTGAAATAGGAGAAAAAATTTGAGGAAAAAAAATTTGAGAAGTAAGAAGCGATAAGCAAGCAGAAAGAATTGCGAAATCAGTTGTGATCAGTGAAAAGATAGAAAGCAGAAGTAAGAGTAGTAAGAAGTACTAAGCGAAATACTTTGTGAGAGAAATGAAAAGTGAAAAAGCAAGATGAGGAATTTGATAATTGATAAATGGGACGTGAGAAGTGAGAAACGAGACGTGTTGGAGGTAAAGAATGAAATTAGAGAATAGAGAATGGAAACGCGAGAAGGGAGAGAAGTGAATTGACACCGGCGGGTAACATTTGTATATTCTTTTGCAAATTCGAGCGTGAAGCGTAAATATTAGTGCTGTCCAATGAGCAGCTCGAAGTTGTTCCCGTCCTGCTTGTTCTTTTTTGTCAACAAATGGGCATGAGCAGGACAGGGAGAAACTTCGAGCTACTTCAAGCTCTCATTGGACAGCACTATTGTTAAAGTTTTTCAAACGGTGGTTTTGAACCTTGCGTTGGTTGGTCATATATAAAATAAAGAGGTCTTGTCCAGTGCGAGTCAATACCAGAGAAGGGAGGAAAGACGGAAATAATTAAATGCATGCTGTCTGTGGGTGGATAAGTGTCCAAGCCAAAGGCTGGACGAACGAAGCAAAAGTAGTTGTCGACAGTGAGGTTTCTGGCTTTGATTTGTGCAAAGGTGTTTTTCGGTTAGAATTATTTTAAAAAGGGTGTAGTTAGTGGCAGCGCCGCTAGCAACGAGTTGGTGAATTCCCGCAATATCGTCGTCCAAAGGGCAACTTCTGCCGTATTACTGGCTGATCACCTCATCGCCTGGCTCAAGCCGTGGGCTGCATCGTAGTTCTGCCCTCTTCGGCCAAGCATCTGTTGGCTCCATTGTCGCCCGGCCACTTGTCGGTTTATTCTCCGTCCGGCCGTCCATCAACCAACCACCGACATATCGCCGCCCTTCGGCTGTGTAATAGCCGGACCATCAATCGGCCACACCAGTGACCCTGAGACCCGGAACAGAAGATGCCTTCTGCGCCCACCCCAGACGGCTGCCGTGGCTGGACCAGCAACTAGGGGTTCAGGCCAGTTCCCTTCAGGAACTGAGCGGTTCCGAGTCTTATAGAATAGTGTGTAGACTACTCATAATAAGGGTTTTTCAGCATAGATTTTTGATCATCCAAAGAAATACCCAAGGTCAAAGGCAGAAGTTGTCGGTCATCCAAAAAATCCCTGAAGTTAGGCTTTAGGATCTACAGGCGAAACTAAAGATCAATCGAACTGTTTATAATAATTTACATGTCTTTTTGGACGTGCGGAACAGATTGCTTCAATATCAGAGGTTCTTGGTAATCCAAAATATATCTAAGGCCTTTACTGCCGCTAACCGCAAGTCGAGCACATCTGTATATGGACGCCATATACAGATGTGCTCAACTTGCGGTTAGCGGTAGTTCAGCTCTACACCATTATTCAAAGATGATTTGGGTGGTTTCAAATATGGTACATGTTTATTTGTGATTGTGATACATAGAATAGAAAGAATTCACAGCTTAGGATCTTTGTCATCAAATAAGTCCTTGGAATATGCTCTCAAGATATGCACACGTTGCTTAATATTAATTGGACTGTTTAAAATTTGGTACATGCTCATTATGATCATTGGTCATCCCGCAAATACCTGGAGTATGGACTGCAGATATCCATGAGTAACCATAGATAAACCGGACGATTTTGAATATTGTACATGTTGGTTTGGTACGGCAAATGCTGGGTAAAGCGTACCATTGGTACTTCGCGTACCTGAAGGAATTAAATAGACCCCATCTCGCGGTCCTTAGCCACTTACCCAGCAACTCCTATCCCTACCTTCTCGCACACGCATACTCCCCGATGTGCTCAAGGACCGTGGACTCGGCATCGTAGCGCTGCAGGAGGTTTGTTGGAAGGGATCAATGGTGCTAACATTTAGAGGTAATCATACCATCTACCAGAGCTGCGGCAACACACACGAGCTGGGAACAGCTTTCATAGTGATGGGCGATATGCAGATGCGTGTGATCGGGTGGTGGTTGATCAATGAGAGAATGTGAAGGTTGAGAATCAAAAGCCGCTTCTTCAGCTTCAACATAATAAACGTCCATAGCCCACACTCTGGAAGCACTTATGATAGTAAGAATGCATTCTACGCGTAGCTGGAATGTGAGTACGACAGCTGCCCAAGCCATGACGTCAAAATCATCATAGGAGATTTGAACGCTCGATGGCGCCCCTCTTGAGGACTGCTGGAATACAGTCAAAGCAGCCATTAACGACGCAGCGGAGAACAACGTCGGGTATATGGGACGAAGTCGACGGAACGATTGGTTCGACGAAGAGTGCAGACAGATTCTGGAGGAGGAGGATGCAGCGCGGGCGGTCGCGCTGGAAGCCAACCAGCCCCCGCCTTGAGGGAAGTTAAAGATGCCATCCAACAGCTAAGGACCAATAAAGCAGCTGGTAAGGATGGTATCGGAGCTGAGCTCATCAAGATGGGCTCGGAAAAGATAGCCACTTGCCTGCACAAACTGATACTCAGAATCTGGGAAACTGAACAGCTTCCGGAGGAGTGGAGGGAAGGGGGTTATATGCCCCATTTACAAGAAAGGCGACAAGCTGGAGTGTGAGAACTTTCGAGCGATCACCATCCTTAATGTCGCCTACAAAGTGATATCCCAGATCATCTTCCGACGTTTGTCACCATTGGTAAATGAGTTCGTGGGAAGTTATCAACCCGGCTTTGTTGACGGCCGCTCGACAACGGACAAGATCTTTACTGTACGGCAAATCCTTCAAAAATGCCGTGAATACCAGGTCCCAACGCACCATCTGTTCGTTGATTTCAAGGCGGCATACGACAGTATAGACCGCGTAGAGCTATGGAAAATTATGGACGAGAACAGCTTCCCTGGGAAGCTTACCAGACTAATCAAAGCAACGGTGGATGGTGTGCAAAACTGTGTGAAGATTTCGGGCGAACACTCCAGTTCGTTTAAATCGCGCCGGGGACTAAGACTAGGTGATGAACTTTCGTGCCTGTTGCTCAACATTGCGCTAGAAGGTGTCATGCGAAGAGCCGGGTGTAACAGCCGTGGTACGATTTTCAACAGATCCAGTCAATTTATTTGTTTCACGGATGACATGGACATCGTCGGCCGAACATTTGCAAAGGTGGTACAGTTCTGCCCGCCTGAAACGTGAAGCAACAAAAGTTGGACTGGTGGTGAATGCCTCAAAGACAAAGTACATGCTTGTGGGCGGAACCGAGCGCGACAGGGCACGCCTGGGAAGCAGTGTTACGATAGACGGGGATACCTTCGAGGTGATCGAGGAATTCGTCTACCTCGGATCCTTGCTAACGGCTGATAACAATATTAGTCGTGAAATACGAAGGCGCATCATCTGTGGAAGTCGAGCCTACTACGGGCTCCAAAAGAAACTGCGGTCAAAAAAGATTCGCCACCGCACCAAATGTGTCATGTACAAGACGCTAATAAGACCGGTTGTCCTCTACGGACATGAAACATGGATATTGCTCGAGGAGGACTTGCAAACACTCGGAGTATTCGAGAGACGGGTGTTTAAGACCATCTTTGGTGGTGTGCAAGAAGACGGTGTGTGGCGGCGAAGAATGAACCACGAGCTCGCCCAGCTCTACGGCGAACCCAGTATCCAGAAGGTAGCTAAAGCCGGAAAAGTACGATGGGCAGAACATTTTGCAAGAATGCTGGAACCCTGCAAAGATGGTGTTCGCTTCCGATTCAGTAGGTACGAGACGGCGTGGAGCGCAGCGAGCGAGATGGGCAGACCAGGTGCAAAACGACTTGGCGAGCGTGGGGCGTATTCGAGGATGGAGAGATGCGGCATCGAACCGTGTATTGTGGCGTCAAATTGTTGATTCAGTGTTATCTGTTTAGATGCAAACTAAATAAATGAACATGTTGGTTTGCTTTATACAATAGAATATATCAACGGCAGAAGTTTCCGGTTATCTAAGAAATCCTTGGAGTTAGGCGTTAAGTCTACACGATTAACCTAAAATCAACCTCCAACCAACCCTCCAATACCTTTTCCGAACTAAATCTATCACATGTTGTACATATGCATAATCAAGTTTCAGACATAGTAATTAATTTCCACTCCGGGTGGCTTAATACCCGGCATATAGGCAATTAACTTTGAATGTACTGACCTAAAATCAATTAAAATTAGAAGGGCCGTTTGGTCGAATACCGTTCGGAATGTCACTAGGCCGAAGGTTATTTCGCCGAAAGGGTCATTTGGCCGAACAGACTATTAGGCCGAAAGGGTCATTTGACTGAAAGCGTCATTTGGTCGAATAGGTCATTTGGTCGAAAAAGTCGTTTGGTCGAAATGGTCATTTGGCCGAATGACACCTGGCCGAATAAACCATTAGACTGAAAGTCACTTGGCCGAAGACCTGTGCGCCGCCGCGCCACGCCGCCGCCGCCGGTGGTTTTACTCACGCCGCCGCCGCCGACGATTTTGGGTCGGCGCGCCGCCGGTCATAATTTTGCCACGCCGACGACCAATAGCAATAAAAAAATCAATTAACTTTGGTCGAGTCGATAACGAGACATTGAAGATGGCCTAACAGTTGAGGTCAAAATACGTATCTCTAAAGCAATACAACGTGATGGAATTAATTAGAATAGTACTAAACTCGTCTTATGACAATTCAAAAATGATGTTAAGCTGGAACTCGTCAGAATTCAATTTCAAATCTACCAAAAGTGATGATGTTTTTAAGTCGATGTAGTGACATATAATATCTTGATTAATCAATTAGTTGATTGATAAGATTGAGAGTTTGAATGAGGCTTTATCTAGTAAAATAATACATAAATTGTTTAACTGGTTTTTGGAATTCGTCTAAGTCAAAGCCTCATTCTGTCGGGCATCTAAACTTGTATGTGACTCGCAAAATATGTTTGTTGTGGTACATATGCTTTTGTGAGGGCCTGAATACATGCCCAAAGCTCCTCCCCAATTAATATACGATCTGGCGTTGTTGTAGGCAAATCATTGCAGCTCAGCAATATCAAGTTTAGTAGAACATTCATTATCTTGATAATATTTTCTTTGTGTCCCGAATAGGGATTCTTTCGGAAAATATTCCAGAAATTACTTCGGAAATAAATAAAGAAATTTCGTTGAAAATTCCTTCAGATATTCCTCCGAAAAGTTTCCTTCAAATTCTTTACAGAATTACTTCAGACTTTCTTTGGAAATTTCTTTATGTATTTCATCGAAAATTACGAAAAAAATACGAAATTTCTAACGATTTCTTCAGAATTTCCATTAACGTTTTTTTTTTAAATCTCTTACGAATTTCCTTCGCACTTTTTTAAGGAATGCATACGAAAATGGTTGCAGGAATTCCTACGAAAATTCCGATGGGAATTCCTTTGGAGACTCCTTAAGGAGTAAGGAGTTTCTCCAAAAATTGCTTAGGAAATCTTTAATTTTTTAAAGCAAGACTTTTGGAAATTTCTATGAGAACTCCTTCGGAAATTTCTCGTTTTGGAATTTCTTTGGCAATTATTTCATGAATTCCATAAATAAAGTCTTCAAAATGTAGCATAAGGAATTTCTTCGAAATTTCCCTAAAGGAATTGTTCAGAACTTCTTCTAGCAATTCCTTGAAAACATTCTCCGGGAATTGTTTCAGAACTTTCTGAAGGAATTCCTTGAAAACTGCCTTCATGAATTCTTTCCGAAAATCTTTCAATAATACACCCAGGTTTTGTTTTACACGGTTTGGTTTTAGTCATTCAAGACAGGTGTGTACATTCTGATTTTTCTTCGTTTAGTTTTTTTTATGTCTTTACCAGCAGACCCGACCAACTCCGTCTCGCCCAAAATTGATTTATTCTCTGATTACATCTGGAGTTATGAAGAAATTCGTGTTTCATTCGTATGGGAGCCCCCCCTTTTCAAAGCGGGAAGGGGTTTCGAACCATTTTAAGAACCTTCCGCAGCTCCAAAAACTTCTGCATACAAATTTTTACGCCGATCGGTTCAGTAGTTTCCGAGTCTATAAAGTTCAGACAGACAGAAAATCATTTTTATGTATATAGATTATGTATATAGATTAGCGAGACTTTCAGCCTAAGGCTGGCTCGTCTCGTAGAAATTCTTTGTTTAGTGTTTATTTCAGTAATTCTTTTAAAAATTTGATTAGTAATGGACGTAATTTTTAAATTATTTACGGAAAGAATCTGGAGGAGTACTCAAGCAAATTTTTGGAGGTGTTTTTGAAGGGTTTTGAAGGGTGCAGGAATTTCCAAATGAATTTTTGAATGCATTTTCTAAAAAGAATCCGAAAGGATTTTCGAAAATAATTCCAGAAAGAACTGCTAAATGAGTTTTTGTAGGTATTTCTAAAAGACCTCCCTTCCTCTTCCTAGAGGAAATTCCAGAGGAATCCATAAAAAAAATCTGAAGGAATTTCTACAGGAAATCTCAAAGGCTTGTTGATGGGTAGAGAGAAAAGGTGTGAAATGTTATGTTACCAAAGTCGATTCGATGGATACGGGGAACTGACTGATATCCCATTGTTATTAGCTGTTTATGGAACAGCTTCTCGCAAGGGCAGCTGTTGTATAATTGGTAATACATCCATGTACTCAATAGAAAAGTGTGGGTTCAAGTCCTTCCGACAGCCGAATCTTTTTCGCAATTTATCATAAAAAACACCTTAAATGGCAAACTTAACTTAACAAATATCCTCCACATATTCCTTCAGGAAGGAAAGGAAAACCTTGGAGAATTCGTTTAGGTATTCTTCAAAAAATTCCTTAAGAATTCCAAGCAACTTTAGGCAACTTCAAGCAACTCCGACAATCTTAGATTTTTTCGAGAATTCCGTTGGACATTCTGTCAAGACGTCGTTCAGAAATTCCTCCAGGGATTTCTTTGGAAAATCTGCTGAATTTTTTAAGGGTATAAATCTAGAAATTAAATAAATGTTGAAATTTTTAAGATATTTCTCCAAAAATTCGAAGGGTTTCTAAGAAATATTCCAGAACTTCCCTCAGGAATCCTTTAAGTAAGAACTTCCTCCAGGATTTTTTTAATCAATTTCTTTGGAATTCCTTCAGGAATTGCTTTGTAGAATCCTCTAGAATTTTTTCAGTAATTCCCTTCGGATATACCTTCCAAAGATCCTTTACAGATTTCTTTTGAAATATCTACAGAAAATGTTTTTGAAGTTCCTTCGAAAATTGTTTTAGAATTCCTCCAAAAATTCTCTAAAAAATCCTTCTGAAATTCATTAACGGATTCCTTTGGAAATTTCTTTAGGCATTGAAAATTTGCTAATATTTTTTTTCGGAAATTAATTTGGGAATTGCTTCGGAAGATTCTTTTAGGAATTCCTGCGGATTTTTTTTTTAAATTACTTCGGAAATTTCTTAGAAATTCCTTATCAAGCTACTTGACATTTTTTTCCTGAAATCTCCATAGGAATTCCTTCAGAACTACCTTAAAACTACCTTAGAAAATTCCAGTATGTTTGATAACTCCAGGAAGAAATTTTTAGCCATTTCCCTCAGGATTTCTTTACAACATTCTCCATTTCTTGTGATTTTTTTCGGGGACCTCGGGAATTCATTCAAAACCCCTCTAGAATTTTTTTCGAAAATTTCTTCGAAAATACCTTTGGAAATTTCTATGAAAATACCTTCTGTAGTCTGTATGTCTGTAGGGATTTTTCCAAAATTTCTTTGAAAGGTTCCTTCTGATTTTTTTTCGGGAATTCTTTCAGTTCCCTAAGTTCTTCAGGAAAATACTTCAAAAATTTTAAAAACTTTTTCATTCCTTATTAAATTTCCGAATGAAATCCAGCAGGAATATTATATGATTTTACTAAATTAATTTCCCAAAGAGAACTTGAATGGATTTTACCTAGAATACCTACATGATTTTTCGCAGAAATTCTCATAGGGTTTTACCAAGATGAGCTCGGTCCCGTAGCACCCATGAGTAAAGTGTTCTATATCTTTCTTAAATAGGTGTCGAATTAAAAATCTTTCCTCTTCCTCAGCATTCCCAAAGACGTGGCCAGGACAGATGTCACCTGTTGGAGAGTGCCTTGCTTCCACCTAAGAGATAATCTCTTACAAAAGGCTATGTTTGTACCACCTATGAATTGCTGAATGCTAATGCTAGATTCTCAAGGAATGACATTTTCTAGGTAATTAGGAATTTTAAAAAAATAGCGGTTTCCTCCAGAAATTCTTTCAGGAACTCCACTAAGAACAAAAAAGTTTTTAACTGAATTTAAGGGATAATATTTATTTTGGTTGGTCATCGTGTACCAGTAGTATTACTCAGCCAGTACGCATTTTCAGTTATGTTAATTTCAACAACATTTTGTAATCAGGTACGTCAGTAATTGACTATTGAATGTGCTGTTTGATGATCGGCAACCGTATAATATCAATTTTACTGAAGTCGATTTTTATACGAGTTATTCGTACTCTGTGAATCCAAAAATCCGCGTTAAGTTAATTTTTTCAGCCATTGATTTTTTCATCCACGCCGGTTCACGCCGCCGCCGCCGCCGCCGATAAAACCCAACGGCGCGCCGCCGTGACGCCGCCGCCGCCGGGGCAAAAGTGACCACCACGCCGCCGCCGCCGATTACATGACCGGCGCACAGGTCTAGGCCGAAGGGTCAGTAAACCAAAAAAGGCATTAGGCCGAAAGGGTCATTTTGCCGAAAGGGTTATTTGGCCGAGAGGGTCATTTGGTCGAAAGGGTCGTTTGGCTTGAAGGGTCATTTGGCCGATTGAGACCCTCTCGGGCAAACCACCCTTTCGGTCAAATGACCCTTACGGCTAAATAACCCTTTCGGCAAAATGACCCTTCCGGCCAAATTACCCTTTCGGCCAAATGACCTTTTCGATCAAATGACCCTTTCGACCAAATGACCCATTCGGCCTTATGATCCTGTCGACCAAATGACCCTTTCGGTCAAATAACCCTTTCGGATGAATGACCCTTTCGGTCAAATGACCCATTCGGCAAATTGACCCTTTCGGCCAAATTACCCTTTTGGCCCAATGACCCTTTCGGCCAAATGACCCTTTCAGCCAAATAACCCTTTCGGCCTAATGACCCTTTCGGCCAAATGACCATTTTGGATAAATGACCCTTTCGGCAAAATGATCCTTTCGGCTAAATGACCCCTTTGGTCAAATGACCCGTTCAGCTAAATGACCCTTTCGGCAAAATGACCCTTTCAGCCAAATGACCCTTTCGGAAAAATGACCCTTTCGGCCAAATAACCCTTTCGGCCTAATGAACCTTTCGGCTAAATGACCCTTTCGGCAAAATGACCCTTTCAGCAAAATAACCCTTTCGGCTAAATTACCCTTTCGGAAAATTAACCCTTTTGGCCAAATGACCCTTTCGGCCAAATTACCATTTCGGCCAAATGACCCTTTTGGCAAAATGACCCTTTCGGCCAAATAATCCTTTCGGCCAAATGACCCGTTCAGCCAAATGACCCATTCGGCAAATTGACTCTTTTAGCAAAATTACCCTTTCGGCCAAATTACACTTTCGGCCAAATGACTTTCAGCCTAATGGTTTATTCGGCCAGGCGGCATTCGGCCAAATGGCTTTCGGCCGAATGGGCTTCGGCCAAACAACCCTTTTCCGGCATTCATGTCTTTACGAGCAACCATGTACTGTAATCTTATGGAATATAAAAACATGTAATTCATTTGAAACAATCCAATTGAGCTTTGGTTACGTATGTGAATTTAAAGGCCTTATTTTATTGATTTCTTGGACGGCCAAGAACACATAATGTGAACGAACACGTTCTATTCTATGCATAACAAAAGACATGTGACCTATTTGAAACAATCCAATTGATCTTCCGTTAAGCATGTAGCCTTGAAGACCTTATTTCAGGGATTTCTTGGATAACTATGCTGAGAACACATTCTGTTCTATCAATATACATAAACATGAATTTCTGTCTGTATGGCCCTTATAGACTCGGAAACTACTGAACAGATCAGCGTGAAAATTTGTATGCAGAGGTTTTGGGGCCGGGTAAGGTTCTTAAGATGGCTCAAGACTCCTCCCTCCTTTTGAAAGGGGGGCTCCCATACAAATAAAACACCAATTTATTCATAACTCGAGAATTAATCTAGCGAATGGAACCAAATCTGGCATGTGTAGGTTTGGGAAGAGAGGGTTTGTTTCTATGATAGTTTGAAACCCCTCTTCTTCTGAAAAGGGAGGCTCCAATGCAAATGAAACTGAAATTACTGCATAACGAGATCTAACCAAAGAATAAATCAATTTTAGGCGAAACGAAGCTCGTCGGGTCTGCTAGTGCCTCAAAAAGGCCATGTATGTCCAAATTTACGGCAACATCTGGAAGGATATAATGGACGAGGCAAATTGCAAGAATGCCGAGAAAAAACCCTGCAAGTGAAGTATCGTACATGGGATCATTCATCAATAATGTCTGCTGCTTTATTCGGTGTCTTTGATGGTTCTGTGCTACAATAAGTAAGAGTTGGTTCTCGCCAGGTTCGCGCTATCTGACATGTCAATATTTGCCTACTATGGTTCTGCCACTACACAAGGATGGTGTTCGCTTTGGATCCAACAGGCACAAGAAGGTGGTGACCGCAATGAGCTGAGTTGGTGGAACTGGTACAACGCAATTTTTCAATTGTTACTCAAATAGCAATAAAGATACAGACATGTTTGTGTGCCCTTTTTACACGCTTTATTCAAAGCATTCCAAATCTTATGAGATAGAGAAATGATTATTTCAAAGTTTGCAAGACATTACATTATTCCTTTATTGATAGGAATTCAGGTTGTAGAAAAGCAATTTGCTGATTGTAATCCATTTTTGTTCGATATAGACAAAGATTTATGGTCGCATCACTTCAATTTCTCCATTTTGTTCCAACCGATAACGCCACTTACTATTTAGACCCCCTCTACGAAGCAAAAAAAATGGCAATGCAACTGTCCACGCCAGCAAATGAGAGCCAACTAGTAGCATACAACGAAATATCACGAACCTTCATAGCAGCGAACAGTCACAAAGGCAATAAACCAAACGATCCACTCCACCGCCATCCGACGTCGACGGCGACGAAGACGACAACAACGACCCTCGACGCGCGTCACCACGTATCCGAGCGCCAATTTGGCTCAAATTCAGTTATGTTTCTCCCATGTGTGGGAACAAACACGCCTCGCATATGTGATGTGACCGAGGCCCTCACCACATATGAGACCGTCGAGGGACTCGGAGAGCGAAAAGAAGGCCGACTTGGACGACGACAATGATTTCGCATATCACATCCACGATCCACCCTTTACCGCGCACCACCTCTTTGAAACCCCGTTGAACTGCGTCGAATAGTTCACCAATTTTGCCAATCTAACAGAATCTCGATTTGGTTCACCCTCGCTCGAACGACTCGAATCGGATCCATTTACCCTTTATTTCGTCGTCCCATTTCAAGCGCTCGATTCCGCACCTCCACCCTCAAAGAGCCGATGTATGTACTCAGAGCTTGTTGCTTAGGAATTAGAAGTTTAGGATTCGCCCTTGTATGTACCCTGCCATCGCTGGCTGCGATTTAATTCACGCATTCCTTTGCTCGGATATCCAGTAGTGAAAGGATACAGTCGAATCGTTTCGCCACGGGGTGCTGCCATTGAATGTGGAAGCACTCTGGTGCGAAAAACTCGCTGAGTGACGGCCAAAGCTGAGAGCTCACGCTGAGTGAAATTATGTATTGAGGCGCTCAGGAGAGGACACGGGCGCTTGCTCACTGGAATCGAGTTACTTTGCGAGCGAACGTCTCTGTGTGAACGAGTTAAGACAGCTGGAGCTTTTTCCACGGAGAGCTTGAGTGCCAAGACTCGACGGCCTTCGGCATGGGAAAGGGTGATGTTTTTGTTTTCTCTTATGCTTGCTCTTTCGGTGGGTGTTATGTACGATGTTTTGGGTGACTGTGTGGGTGCCACAGCAGAAGGGACAGTGCGGTGTGTGCAGCTCGTATCACGAGCAGGCGGCTGCTTGGAAAGAGTGTGTGCGCGCGAGTGTGGTGAGTGTGGGGTGGACTCACATGGATCTGGCCGACGTCGGTTGCGGTCCCCGTGGAGTGTGTGAGCATAGAATAATTGTAAGAATCAAAATTCAACAACTCTTATTATTTTCGATGCGGTGGGAGGCTTGGTCGCCGCGAGAGAGCGTGAACGAGCGGTGCAGGTGGGACTAGGTGATTTGCTTCTCGCTTCTCGGCCTGGGGTACTCCGCGCGCTCACTCACTCGTACATTTCGATCAGACCTGTTTGGCACGCAGGCGGCTTGTGTATGATTTCCGAATGTGTTTTGCGATATATGTTTGAGAGCTCCGGCCGTCGCGCTACAACCTTTCAGTCGGTCTCAAGCAGTCACGGCGTAAAGCTCAAAATGTGCGGTTCGATTGTTAAAATTTGGTTTATTTAGAGTTTTTGGACATCTACATTGCACCACGAGAAAGAGTTGCAATTCGGACGGTTGTGGAAGGGTGATCCGTATGAACAGGTGTAGGAAAGTGGTTTGATTCAGAGGCCAAATCTGTTGATCGGTCAGATCGGATGTGTTTATTCGAAGAAAACGCGATCAAAACAGATATTGCTGCGAAGATTGGCATCGTAGTTGAATGCGACACCGAAAAAGAAAAGAAGAATTTTTAAAACCTTTGGGCCAACGAAAAGAATAATTTTATTTCATCGACAAGTGTTTCGGAATCTTGAAAAATTGTGCAATTTTAGTTATGTTCTAAACTCAACCTAAAAGGCAGTGATTGAAGTTTTTCACAAAGCGAACAAACCAAGTGACAAAATCGCAGCATCATCCAGCAAGAAACAACAACCATTCCTTGGGAATTCCCAAACAAAAGAACCCGGGAAAGGTCTGGATTTTACGGTTGGAAATTCCTTCTGCCAACTCAAGGATCTCGCTCTCATATGTGAACCGATCATGATCTAATTTTCTTCACTCGAGAAGGGTCACACCAGGTTCAAAGGACTCGAAGGCAGCCTAAGTCATGCAAGAGTTAACCGTCCTGAAATAACAAAGCCAGTCGCATTGTGCACCATCATTGCTCGCTCGTAAAAGAACGACGACAGCGGCGCAGCGACCTCAGGAAGTCAATAAAATATGTCACCGCTCTATCAGGTGACGATGATCCAGGGTAGCTCGGTTCGGGAAGACATTTCTTCGCCGTTTGGCAACAGGAGGAAGCCACACGGACGACGACAACAACTATTGGCTGAGCAGCCTTCCCATGCTTGTCGGGGTGCAATCGTTCCTTTTCGGACCGCTCAAAATTTCTGGACTTTTGTGGAACAAATTATCGAAAGGTAGTAGGAAGAAAAACCTAGTTTCGAAAAGGATAAAAAGTGCTTATTGTGATTGAGTTTGAGAAAAAATATCAAAACAACTTTCGGATTCTTGGTAGTGCGTAGAATAAAGAAGGAGCTGACAAAAAAATCATCGTGAATTTAAGTTGGTGTCTGAAAGCAAGTCAGCCAATTGTGGAAATTCCAATAAATTAAGGCCGAACAAAATTACAATTAACTCGATTTGTGTTTCGTGTTATCATCACTGAGTTGGAACAAATATTTCGGATATTTTGCTGAGTGAACGATAGATCCCAGTGAATGTCGATGTGGTTTTCTGTGTTGTGTGTGAATGTTCGCCGTAAACAATCACAAGCGAAGGAAGGAGACCAAAAGTTACGTAAACGGATTTTAAAACATTTCTCCTCCAAGGAAGCGTTTCTAGTTGAAGGTATGTGAAAATTATTCTTGCCTAAAAATTAAAGTTTGTGTACACAAAATCTTAAGAAACACATTTCTGGTGAAAATTGTATTACTAGTAATTTTCTGCTAACGCTTTTCCAAAACAGTGCATATTATATTGACTTTTTATATGGAATGAAGACAGTCAAAATACAACATTAACATCAACAAAATACAGTATTATAAAATGTGAAGGCAGAACGCTAACAATAAAATTGAATAAAGTTTACTGACTTTGTGTGCTAAATTTTGTGTCTTTCTTAGGGAAAACTTGATCTCTTTTCACACTTTAAATATACCTCTCACTTAAATAAGTACCAAACTAACTCCGTTCTCGCACAGGCTATCTGGAAATCATGTGATGCGCAATATTGTGTGGATTGTGGTTGACAGTCATAACGATTTCTTGAAAGAATTTTCAAAATGTGAGTTTCAGAATCTTCTGTGGAAATGAATGTCTCTTTAAGAGCTTGTTTGGAAACGTTTGAAAGGGGCTCTTTCGCATATTTCCCTTTAAGTATATTTGATCCTCCGATTTGCTGTGCGTCTTTAAAACTATGTTCGAAGTGTCTTGAAATTCAGAAAGACTTGAATTCTTTGATCAAAACACAAGAACTGCCTTGCCAAACCAACGCGACGAGAGTGAAATAGTTTGAATTCCGGGAGGCTGTTTTCAAAACAGGGACACTAATAGAGCGAAACTTTGAAGTTTCCGTCACAAAAAAAGATGTCCGAGTTTTTGACCTTTTCACATAAATCCGGAAACATTGAAACAATATTCAAATGAAAACACTAATTGGTAGAACTGCATAATTCAGTCATATTTCATAGTATGAGAACACACACAGAGAAGAAATTATCATGCAACTGGTTCTGATCTCGCGGTGGAATTGAGAATTGGGAATATGAAAACACAATACTCCATTAGATTTGTTAATAAGACCAACATTTAAATTTCATTATGCTACTACGTGATGTTCTAATAAATTACAAAGTATTTTTCCTAATCTGTCAAATGGTATCTTTTCAAACTATAGCTGAAGCAAAGGCTGAAATTTTCAACATAAAACTGATTCTAGTTTTTAAAGAATATAAAAAATATGATCAACATTAGTCTATTATATCATTCTTGGTTCGTTAGTTGTTTCGACATTTATTGGCTTTGTGTTGCTGCGCCTCACTTTTTTAATTACTCCTTGAAATTTTCATGAAAAGGCTAAAACTCTCAAAATTTTACAAATTCAATGGAAGCTTGTTTTATTGATACGGAATTGGAAGGCAACTTTCGTCATGTCAATTAGAAGCTGCATTTCGTTTGCATACACTTTGTTGGATTATATTTATGGAAAATTTTCAATTTTCAACATAACTGATAAACAAATTCATCCGATGGTGAAATAAACGAACAAAGCACAAATTTTGTCTGCTGAAACATGTATGCTCGATGCTGAAAAAATCATAATATGACTATTGTTTGATAGGATGAATATAAAATGCATAACATGATGGACCGGAATAGGAAACCTATTTTAAAAATAACTTTTTTCATAAAATGATTTTCGCATTGATTTAATATTACATTTTTTTTTATACAATTCTATATGTAAAGTAATGGAAAGAACAGACAAAAAAGTGGAAAGTGACAGGACTATGAGACGAACGAAAAGTTAGAGACATTTTTTTAATTTAAGAGGCTGAATGAAAGCTTCTCAATTGACTCAGGTACGTTTACTCTAACTATCAGTGAAGCCAAAACATATTACGTTTAAATTTGAACAGAAGGTTTTGTCATCCGGAAAAAAAAATCGGTCGAATTTCAGTAAGTTTGATCTTAAAAATCTCTCCTGATGATAATTGAGTAAAAGGTCCAATAGTGGAGGATCTAAGCACCTTCCAACCCTATATGGTCGGGATTCATCCAAATCGCACCAAGCGGCTTTTGACTGACTTGTGGTATTTTGTTCGCAAAGAAAAGGACAACATTCTATATCAATATATCGTACTTGCTGTAGGATATCCACATTTATAATCTGGGAGTTAGACGACAGAGTTTTGCTATTTGGATTGATTTTTTCGGCGATAGATCTTAATAAGTAGCAAATCTTGTCGGATGAAGGCAAAAAGTTTGCTACATATAAGACTGCTATCGCCGCAAAAATTCAATCTCAACACATTTATAGTGAGAGGGATTCATCGATTTGAATCAATTAAATCTGCTAAGAAAATTTGAGTTGAGAAATGGGTAATTTTCAGTTGGCGCTCAGTGCGTTTGACTGAACCCGGCCCTTGCACCAAATCTATACTTCATTTTGCTTATAGTGAGTTCGAAAGCTCTTCAGCTTTGTTTTGCATGAAAAGTGTTGAAGATGCTGCAATTCACCTTACTACCTAAAACCAATCCTCCAATTATGTCCTTTCTAATTCAGAATAATAGAAAAGACTTAAACGAAAGAGCTTTCACAGTTCAAACAGCTAAATATCCATAAGGTCAATTGTAGTTGTTGAATTGGTCGGGCTAGTTCAATAATTTAGTCAGAATTTGATGTACAGATCATTACAGAAGCTGAATGTTGAAGAAAATAGTTGTATGATGACACGCATAACTGTATTTGTTCTTGAGCCTAAACAGTATTTTGTTCAATTTCCATTAGACAAGGAGCCAAGGCGCTGGTTACAGTAATTAATAATAAATATATCAGACCGCATCGTGCTTTCGTGCTGTGCGGTTCTTTCTCTCTTTGCGGAAGGAAGTTTTAATACTACCAGAAGCTATTTTAATTTCAACGGTGCTTCTTGGCGCTATTTGTACCCACTGATCCGTTACGATCTTTGCAAGGACCCGTGCCTTCGTTTCACGTTGGACCCGTTTGCGGAAGAAATTCCGACAAGCGGTGGTAATCCTGGGGACACCGTTCTGGAAAAAACCTCTTAGAAGGTCACGTCTCCACGCTCAGCCATGAGCATTAATAAAAACAAGAGGAAGGGAGTCTCTGAATTCTCCACTTCCTTCAAAGAAACAAGGTTTCAAGACCGTCCTGCCAAAGCGCGAAAAAATAGAAGGAAGCTGGAGAATTCAGATATTCCTTCTACTCTAATATCGGAAATAATTCTTCTCCAATCAGACTGGGCAATCAGTTCGATTTGATTAATATGAAATTGAGCAAATCGAATATACCTCTGGCCCGTGATTCGATTCATGCGAAAAAGCAAAGGATTCCGCCAATTGTGGTATCTGTTGCCGAGTTTTCTGGCTTCGGAATGAGATTTTGAGTAACCTTCAGGGGATCAAGGTTTCATTTCAGATTGCTAGGAAGGGTGACTGCCGCGTTTTGCCTGGATCCTTTGACGATCAAAACGTCTTCTTCAGTATTTAACTGAGAAGCGCCATAAATTCTTCATACGACGACAAAACTGGGCGATTTTCAAGTCGTCTTGAAAGGTCTCCCAGTGATGATAAATCACTGGATGAGATTAAAATTGAAATTTCTCAATTACTTGGATTTTCACCAGTCAAGTAATTAAGATGAAAAAGAAATCCTCCGGTACTTCCCAGAGGGCATTTCTCAAGAATTTTATTTAGTTCATTTTAACAAAAGTGAACTAAATAATATGAAAAGTTGGAAAAGGCCTGTATTATTCTCATGTCCGTGTTACATGGAACATTTCCCAGGCCTGGGAAATTCAAAACCAGTGCCGTAAGTGCCAGGTGGTCATGGAAAAAACATTGTCACATGGATGCTGTATGATTTGTAGTGGAACCTCTCACGCCAAGGACGCATGTCCTGTGAGAGAAGATTCCTAAATTTAATGTGCTAATTGTGGGGCAATCATAAATCCAATTTCTGGAATGCCCTTCACGCAAAAAGTTTTGAATTCCGTGCAAAATTGTGACGGAAATTCCAATCGGATCACAGATTCGACGGGTAGAAATTTTTCAAACGCTCAAATTCCGAAACCGGTTACCGTCGAGCAATCCATACCCACAATTCACAAACAAATTTTGCCGCTCGTCAACGGTAGCAAGCACTGATAAATTCAATTTTCAGATGTACCCACGTATGCAAACATTACTGCTGGTAGACAAAATTTCTCTTCTCAAAATAAGGTTTACACCCATTTCCCAACGGAAAATAACGATCATGTTGCCGATTCAGGTAGCATGACTGCTTCCGATTTTGATTTTTAACTGAACAATTGCATCACATGATTGATGCAATTTCAATAACTCTTTCCTGAAGCTGTTCAGGTTGGTATAAAGTACACAAAAAATTGTTATCGGACTCCGTTTCAATGGTAATACGTAACTTCT
>NW_026942506.1:148648-260976 GCF_024139115.2 Armigeres subalbatus
AGTTACGTATTGCTGAATGTTCTAACGTTTTCACGGGAATCTTTTGAATTTTCACGGTGGAGATTGCCTATGCCACCGGACATGCATGCGAGAATTTTCCGGAGTTTCCATTAAAAGAATTTTTGTGTTTTTTAAGTTTACAAAATTGTTTCCAATGAATTTTAACTGGATTGTTTTCGAAATTTCTTTAGATTTCTACGTGGAAAATTTAATGTTGTCCATTAGTAGGGGACAGTGGCGCCAGAAAATTGGTTTAGTTTGGGGGGGTAGGGCGGATTTTTCGAACATTTTTTTTTATTTGAGGGTTCAAAACAAATTTATTTCTTCTAAAATTTTTGATTCTGGGGAAGGGGTTGTATCAACCCACTGGTAGGAGGTGGTTCGGTTGGCAATATATCTATCATTCATTTGCTATCGAAACGATGTTTTGTGAGAATACCAAACTAAGACACTTTGAACTATACTTTGAACAATGCATACATGGCGTGATCGCATCGATTGTACACTGGTTAAACAAATTTCTGCTACGCGAGGTAGATTTTTTCACTTCGTTTTCCGGACTACTGCCGTCCCATGACCAGCAGCTACACGATCGATTCCGCATTCATATTGTACAAATAGTGAAAATATCACAAAATATAAATTTAATCTTGGAAACACTGAAGACGTATCATAGAAGAAAACTACATACTTTGTCGACAAAGAATAGGTTATGTAGTAAGCGTTAAAAGAAAAAATGTATAACCTTGTATAACCTTGTATACAGTTTTGAAAACAACTTACCGATTTTGTTCAGCGGCGCAGCCAAAATTTTTGATCAAAATGAATACACAGCTAGGTTGCAGTCTGCCCAATTTATGGACGAGAAGAAGGCGGGGTGAAAATTCATTTCGGTGCAAAACATAAACAAACCGGTCGCTCTCTCCCATACTAGAATCCAAGATGGCTGAATCATGAATTTGGCAGATTGGAACACCTAGTGGTGTACATCTTGTTTTTGATAATATAAAGTATGGCTTAAGTTCAAATTTGTTTCGAAATTCGCGGAATTCCGTTAAATTTCGTTAGAAACTAGTTTTTCTAGCGAAATTTTTGTTATTTTACGAAACGAAACGAAATCAAGAACAGATTTCGCCATGCTCAAATTCCGGAATTTCGTTTCGACATCTGAAACGAAATTTTCGAATACCGATATGCCTAATTAAAATCAAACCCATTTTTGATATATGATTTTAGACTACTAATTCCGATGATTGGCTCTATACGATGGTAACTTTCTTTTTAAAAAGTTTTGGTCAAACTAAATTTGTAATTAGATTGAATAGTGCCAGAAAAATCCTCAACAGAAAGGAAATTATAAATCATTTGATTTCTAACGGCAATGATTCCAATTCAAACGATATAGTGAAAATCCGATGCAAGGGATGGCTACTTATTAATAAAATCAATATGTAGAGCACAGGAGTAAAGATTCCTGCAAAGATGTAATGCAAATGAACACGAAGAAAAAACTTTATTCCAAACACACAGCAGAAAAAAGCGGAGGGACGACGCCAGCAGTTTGCAGACCATAAAGCGAACGTATAGGAAGAAACCAGCCAGCAGCAGCCAGTCACCGTTTGGGAAGGAACAGCAGCAGAAGACGCTTCTAAGGAGGCGAAAATGAGTCTGTTGCTGATGACGATGAATCTTTTCTTTCAAGGATTTTCTTAGGGACTAAAGTTTTTTTTCATTCCCTTACTAATTTACACACAGACCATCTATGCGCGAATCGATGCGAGGAAGAGCTAAATGTAAATTAGGAATAAGAAATCCAGACTGCTGGTGCTTCTCCAAATGAAGCCGCCATCGTCGCCGCACACGGCACATTTCCTCGTCCGGATGGCATGTAATGGAAGTGTGGTTCGGTTCTATGTGTATGCATACGCCGTGGATGCATATTGCTTCATCTTTGTTTGACTTTGGAATTAGACGCACATTTTAGGATTTTAATTTATTTTACTTTTCAAGTTTTTCCTGGTGGTTTTTTATTCGTCCTGTTCAAGCACGGGTGGTGTTCGTATGCGTGTGACGTCGCCATCATGCAATGGGTAGAGGGAGGTGGCGGTAATGACGAACAGAGAAGAGTGAGAAATCGAACCCGAACTCGGAGACGAAGAGAGGAAGAAGACGGGCAACGCAACGCGCGAAAGGAAGCGGTGGGTGGTTGTTGGGTTCAGTTCAATGAGTTGGGTCGAGGATGCTAATGAATATGAGTTTGGAGAAGTTACGGTCCGGAAATAACGTCCGTTGATGTGGACGAGCGGGGAAGCCGGAGAGCATGTCGCGCTGAAGGACGGTGACTACACGCAGTGTTGTGATCCTGCTGCTGGCGGGGAGTGGAAAGGTGCTTCATCGTCCAGAAGAAATACGAGGCCGCGCAGAAACGCGTGTGATCGATTTTTTCTGGACATGCAAGGATGGGATGAGAGCGTTTTCTTTTTCAAGTTTGATGCTCGGGAAAGTACATAAATTAGCTGGGAGATGTTCGATGAATGGGGTGTATATTTATAAATTTTCGTGGACGCGAGGAAAGGACACGTATCACGAAAATGTCAGCAGAGGATGAAAAAAATCATTTTTGATGTATGGCTTCGTTGAAAGTGTGACGTTGGAGACAAAAATCAATAATAATTAAAATGCTAAATATTGAAGATGATTTTATGTATTTCATATTACAGTAAAACATGCATACAGGGAATCAAGTTAAAAGCGCTAGCATAATACGAGTCAATGTATTTTCCTGGTTGATAGACTACGAAATCGATGACAGCTGACGTCCTAACGTAATTTTAGATAACCAATTTAAATAATTGGAAAAAATATTTTAAGCTTTTATAGTGGATGTATTCAATTCGATGAAGACGATATTCTCCATTTAATTCCACTAATTATTTCGACATCTTTGCAGATACGTGGTCGAAACGATAGCAAAACATATCGAAATAATTGGTGGAATTAAATGAGAATACCAACTGTCTTATTATGGATAAAATAATGGTCAAGACATCTGAATAAAATTAAAAAAAAAAATATTTTTCCGCCTTTCGATAAAATTTAAACTTTCGTTCCCTAAGTTTTTCAATGGATAAAATCATTTTCTTAATACAGTCAGCATTGTTTCAAAAACAAATTAGTAAAGATTGGGCCAAGTTACTAAAACTAACTTAACTACATTAACTTCTTTATTTACATTTTAATAAAAAATTGTATGCAGAATAAAACGCAATCGACTAAGGCGCTTGACTAAGGAATCATAGTTTAATAAGGTGTCAACTATAATTTATTTTAATAGGGAAATGACGTTGTTAGGGAGGTTTTGTTCTTTGTTGTCAAGGAGGTTTTTGTTGACAATTTTATGAAATTTTGCACAATATTCTTTGATATGCAAAGAATGTTTAGGCCAAATTTAAGTAATTAGTTAAAAAACCCCTGACAATAATAGAACAAAACCTGCTGAAGCCGTCATTTCTCCTAATTATAAATTAAAAAGTAAAAAGTAAGAATCGAAGTGAGAAAATAAAAGTTAATAGTTATGAGTGATGGGAAGAGAAATGAGACAAACAAGTGAGAAGTAGGAATATCGAGAATTCCACTTAAAAGCACCTAGTAATTTTATATTCAATCGAGAATTGTAACACGATTTGGAATAAGGGACAAGAAGTGAAATAGGAGAAAAATTTGAGAAAAAAATTTGAGAAGAGAAGGATAAGCAAGAGAAAGAATTGCGAAATTAGTTGATCAGTGAAAGATAGAAAGAGAAGAGAGTAGTAAGAAGTACTAAGCGAAATACTTTGTGAGAGAAATGAGAAGTGAAAAAGCAAGATGAGGAATTTGATAATTGATAAATGGGACGAGAAGTGAGAAACGAGACGTGTTGGAGGTAAAGAATGAAATTAGAGAATAGAGAATGAAACGCTAGAAGGAGAGAAGTGAATTGTCACCGGCGGGTAACATTTGTATATTCTTTTGCAAATTGAGCGTGAAGGAATATTAGTGTTGTCCAATGAGAAGCTCAAGTTGTTCCCGTCCTGCTTGTTCTTTTTTTCAACAAATGAGCATGAGAGGACAGGGAGAAACTTGAGTACTTCAAGCTTCCTTGGACAGCACTATTGTTAAAGTTTTCAAACGGTGGTTTTGAACCTGCGTTGGTTGGTCATATATAAAATAAAGAGGTCTTGTCCAGTGCGAGTCAATACCAGAGAAGGAGGAAAGACGGAAATAATTAAATGCATGCTGTCTGTGGTGGATAAGTGTCCAAGCCAAAGGCTGGACGAACGAAGCAAAAGTAGTTGTCGACAGTGAGGTTTCTGGCTTTGATTTGTGCAAAGGTGTTTTCTTAGAATTATTTTTAAGGGTGTAGTTAGTGGCAGCGCCGCCAGCAACGAGTTGGTGAATTCCCGCAATATCGTCGTCCAAAGGGCAATTCGCCGTATTACTGGCTGATCACTCATCGCCTGGCCTGCCGTGGGCTGCATCGTAGTTCTGCCCTCTTCGGCCAGCATCTGTTGGCTCCATTGTCGCCCGCCACTTGTCGGTTTATTCTCCGTCCGGCCGTCCATCAACCAACTACCGACATATCGCCGCCCTTCGGGTAATAGCCGGACCATCAATCGGCCACACCAGTGACCCTGAGACCCGGAACAGAAGATGCCTTCTGCCCACCCGACGGCTGCCGTGGCTACCAGCAACTGGGTTCAGGCCAGTTCCCTTCAGGAACTGAGCGGTTCCGAGTCTTATAGAATAGTGTAGACTACTCATAATAAGGGTTTTCAGTCAGATTTTTGATCATCCAAAGAAATACCAAGGTCAAAGGCAGAAGTTGTGTCATTCAAAAATCCTGAAGTTAGGCTTTAGGATCTACAGGCGAAACTAAAGATCAATCGAACTGTTTATAAATTTACATGTCTTTTGGACGTGCGGAACAGATTGCTTCAATATCAGAGGTTTTGGTAACTAAATATATCTAAGGTTTATTACAGCAATCGAGACACCTGTATATGGCGCCATATAGATGTGCTAACTTGGTGTTAGCGGTAGTTCACTCTACACCATTATTCAAAGATGATTTGGGTGGTTTGAAATATGGTACATGTTTATTTTTGATTGTGATACATAGAATAAAAAGAGTTCACAGCCCAGGATCTTATCATCCATTAAATCTTTGGAATAAGTTCTCAAGATATGCACACGTAGCTTAATTAATTGGACTGTTTAAAATTTAGTATTACGTCATTATGATCATTGGTCATCCCGCAAATACCTGAAGTATGGACTACAGATATCCATGCATAACCAAAGATAAACCGGACGATCTTTAATATTGTACATGTTGGTTTGGTACGGCAAATGCTGGGTAAAGGTACCATTGGTACTTCGCGTACCTGAAGGAATTAAATAGACCCCATCTCGCGGTCCTTAGCCACTTTCACCAGCAACTCCTATCCCCACCTTCTCGCACACGCATACCCCTGATGCTCAAGGACGTGGACTCGGCATCGTAGCGCCAGGAGGTTTGTTGAAGGGATCAATGGTGCTAACATTTAGAGGTAATCATACCATCTACCAGAGCTGCGGAACAACACGAGCTGGGAACAGCTTATAGTGATGGGCGATATGCAAACGCGCGTGATCGGGTGGTGGTTGATCAATAAGCAGCCGAGAAAAAATGATGCAATGGTATGACGAAGCTGCAACATGACGTCAAAATCATCTAGGAGATTTGAACGCTCGATGGCGCCCCTCTTGAGGACTGCTGGAAACAGTCAAAGCAGCCATTAACGACGCAGCGGAGAACAACGTCGGGTATATGGGACGAAGTCGACGGAACGATTGGTCTGACGAAGAGTGCAGACAGATTCTGGAGGAGGAGGATGCAGCGCGGGCGGTCGCGCTGAAAGCCAACCAGCCCCCGCCTTGAGGGAAGTTAAAGATGCCATCCAACAGCTAGACCAATAAAGCAGCTGGTAAGGATGGTATCGGAGCTGAGCTCATCAAGATGGGCTCGGAAAGATAGCCACTTGCCTGCACAAACTGATACTCAGAAACTGGGAAACTGAACAGCTTCCGGAGGAGTGGAGGAAGGGGTTATATGCCCCATTTACAAGAAAGGCGACAAGCTGGAGTGTGAGAACTTTCGAGCGACTCATCCTAATGTCGCCAAGCGATATCCCAGATCATCTTCCGACGTTTGTCACCATTGGTAAATGAGATCGTGGGAAGTTATCAACCCGGCTTTGCTGACGGCCGCTCGACAACGGACAAGATCTTTACTGTACGGCAAATCCTTCAAAATGCCGTGAATACCAGGTCCCAACGCACCATCTGTTCGTTGATTTCAAGGCATACGACAGTATAGACCGCGTAGAGCTTGGAAAATTATGGACGAGAACAGCTCAGCTTAGCTTGGGAAGCCCAGATAAGCAAAGCAACGGCGGATGGTGTGCAAAACGTGTGAAGATTTCGGCGAACACTCCAGTTCGTTTAAATCGCGCCGGGGACTAAGACAAGGTGATGAACTTTCGTGCCTGTTGTTCAACATTGCGCCAGAAGGTGTCATGCGGAGAGCCGGTGTAACAGCGGCGATTACAGATCCAGAATTTATTTGTTTCACGGAGACATGGACATCGTCGCCGAACATTTGCAAAGGTGGTACAGTTCTGCCCGCCTGAAACGTGAAGCAACAAAAGTTGGACTGGTGGTGAATGCCTCAAAGACAAAGTACATGCTTGTGGCGGAACGAGCGCGACAGGGCACGCCTGGGAAGCAGTGTTACGATAGACGGGGATACCTTCGAGGTGATCGAGGAATTCCTACCTCGGATCCTTGCTAACGGCTGATAAAAATATTAGTCGTACGAAGGCGCATCATCTGTGGAAGTCGAGCCTACTACCGGCTCCAAAGAAACTGCGGTCAAAAGATTCGCCACTGCACCAAATGTGGCGTACAAGACGCTAATAAGACCGGTTGTCCTCTACGGACATGAAACATGGATATTGCTTGAGGAGGACTTGCAAGCACTGGAGTATTCGAGAGACGGTGCTTAAGACATCTTTGACGGTGTGCAAGAAGACGGTGTGGCGGCGAAGAATGAACCACGGCCTGCCCAGCTCTACGGCGAACCCAGATCAGAAGGTAGCTAAAGCCGGAAAGTAGATGGGCAGAAATTTGCAAGAATGCTGGAACCCTGCAAAGATGGTGTTCGCCTGATTCAGTAGGTACGAGATAGCGCAGGCGAGATGGGCAGACCAGGTGCAAAACGACTTGGCGAGCGTGGGGCGTATTCGAGGATGGAGAGATGCGGCATCGAACCGTGTATTGTGTCAAATTGTTGATTCAGTGTTATCTGTTTAGATGCAAACTAAATAAATGAACATGTTGGTTTGCTTTATACAATAGAATATATCAACGGCAGAAGTTTCCGGTTATCTAAGAAATCCTTGAGTTAGGCGTTAAGTTACACGATTAACCTAAAATCAACCTCCAACCAACCCTCCAATACCTTTTCCTGAACTAAATCTATCACATGTTGTACATATGCATAATCAAGTTTCAGACATAGTAATTAATTTCCACTCCGGGTTTAATACCGCATATAGGCAATTAACTTTGAATGTACTGACCTAAATCAATTAAAATTAGAAGGGCCGTTTGGTCGAATACCGTTCGGAATGTCACTAGGCCGAAGGTTTTTCGCCGAAAGGGTCAGGCCGAACAGACCATTAGGCCGACAGGGTCATTTGACCGAAAGCGTAATTTGGTCGAATAGGTCATTTGGTGAAAAGTCGTTTGGTCGAAATGTTCATTTGGCCGAATGACACCTGGCCGAATAAACCATTAGACTGAAAGTCACTTGGCCGAAGACCTGTGCGCGCCGCGCACGCCGCCGCCGCCGGTGGTTTTATCTACGCCGCCGCGCCGACGATTTTTGGCGGCCGGTCATAATTTTGCCACGCCGACGACCAATAGCAATAAAAAATCAATTAACTTTGGTCGAGTCGATAACGAGACATTGAAGATGGCCAACAGTTGAGGCAAATATCATCTCTAAAGCAATACAACGTGATGGAATTAATTGGAATAGTACTAAACTCGTCTTAAGACAATTCAAAATGATGTTAAGCTGAACTCGTTGAATTCAATTTCAAATCTACCAAAAGTGATGATGTTTTTAAGTCGATGTAGTGACATATAATATCTTGATTAATCAATTAGTTGATTGATAAGATTGAGAGTTTGAATGAGGCTTTATCTAGTAAAATAATACATAAATTGTTTAACTGGTTTTTGAATTCGTCAAGTCAAAGCCTCATTCTGTCGGGCATCTAAACTTGTATGTGACTCGCAAAATATGTTTGTTGTGGTACATATGCTTTGTGAGGGCCTGAATACGCCCAAAGCTCCTCCCCAATTAATATACGATCTGGCGTTGTTGTAGGCAACATTGCAGCTCAGCAAATTCAAGTTTAGTAGAACATCTATTACTTGATAATATTTTCTTTGTGTCCTGAATAGGGATTCTTTCGGAAATATTCCAGAAATTACTTCGAAATAAATAAAGAAATTTCGTTGAAAATTCTTCAGATATTCCTCCGAAAAGTTTCCTTCAAATTCTTTACAGAATTATTCAGACTTTCTTTGGAAATTTCTTTAGTATTTCATCGAAAATTACGAAAAAATACGAAATTTCTAACGATTTCTTCAGAATTTCCATTAACGTTAATTTTACGAATTTCCTTCGCACTTTTTATGAATGCATAGAAAATGGTTGCAGGAATTCACGAAAATTCCGATGGAATTCCTTTGGAGACTCCTTAAGGAGGAGCTTCCAAAATTGCTTAGGAAATATTTTTAAATCAAGACTTTTGAAATTCTCGAGAACTCCTTCGAAATTTCTCGTTTTGGAATTTCTTTGGCAATTATTTCATGAATTCCATAAATAAAGTCTTCAAAATGTAGCATAAGAATTTCTTCGAAATTTCCTAAAGGAATTGTTCAGAACTTTTCTAGCAATTCCTTGAAAACATTCTCCGGAATTGTTTCAGAACTTTCTGAAGGAATTCCTTGAAAACTGCCTTCATGAATTCTTTCCGAAAATCTTTCAATAATACACCCAGGTTTTTGTTTACGGTTTGGTTTTAGCATTCAAGAGTGTGTACATTCTGATTTTTCTTCGTTTAGTTTTTTTATGTCTTTACTAGCAGACCGACCAACCTGTCTCGCCCAAAATTGATTTATTCTCTGATTACATCTGGAGTTATGAAGAAATTCGTGTTTCATTCAGGGAACCCCCTTTTCAAAGGGGAGGGGTTTCGAATCATTTTAAGAACCTTCCGCAGCTCCAAAAACTTCTGCATACAAATTTTTACGCCGATCGTTCAGTAGTTTCCGAGTCTATAAAGTCTAGACAGAAATCATTTTTATGTATATAGATTATGTATAGATTAGAGACTTTCAGCCTAAGGCTGGCTCCGTCTCAGAAATTCTTGTTTAGTGTTTATTTCAGTAATTCTTTTAAAATTTGATTAGTAATGGACGTAATTTTAAATTATTTACGGAAAGAATCTGGAGGAGTACTCGCAAATTTTGGAGGTATTTTGAAGGGTTTTGAAGGTGCAGGAATTTCAAATGAATTTTGAATGCATTTTCTAAAAAGAATGAAAGGATTTTCGAAAATAATTCCAGAAAGAACTGCTAAATGTGTTTTGTAGGTATTTCTATAAGACCTCCTTCTTCTTCCTAGAGGAAATTCAGAGGAATCCATAAAAAAATCTGAAGGAATTTCTACAGGAAATCTCAAAGTTGTTGATGGGTAGAGAGAAAAGTGTGAAAGTTATGTTACCAAAGTCGATTGATGGACAGGGAACTGACTGATATCCCGTTGTTATTAGTTGTTGGAACAGCTTCTCGCAAGGCAGCTGTTGTAAATTGGTAATACATCCATGTACTCAAGAAAGTGTGGGTTCAGTCCTTCCGACAGCCGAATCTTTTCGCAATTTATCATAAAAACACTAATGGCAAACTTAACTTAACAAATATCCTCACATATTCCTTCAGGAAGGAAAGGAAAACCTTGAGAATTCATTTAGGTTTCTTCAAAAAATCCTTAAGAATTCCAAGCAATTTTAGGCAACTTCAAGCAACTCCGACAATCTTAGATTTTTCGAGAATTCTCTGACATTCTGTCAAGACGCCGTTAAGAAATTCCAGGGATTTCTTTGGAAAATCTTGAATTTTAAGGGTATAAATCTAGAAATTAAATAAAGTTGAAATTTTAAGATATTTCTCCAAAAATTCGAAGGTTTCTTAGAAATATTCCAGAACTTCCTCAGAAATCCTTTAAGTAAGAACTTCTCCAGGATTTTTAATCACTTTTGGAATTCCTTCATGAATTGCTTTGTAGAATCCTCTAGAATTTTTTCAATAATTCCCTTCGGATATACCTTCCAAAGATCCTTTAGATTTCTTTTGAAAACAGAAAAATGAAGTTCCTTCGAAATTGTTTTAGAATTCCTCCAAAAATTCTCTAAAAATCCTTCTGAATTCATTAACGGATTCCTTTGAAATTTTTAGTCTGAAAATTTGCTAATATTTTTTTCGGAAATTAATTTGGGAATTGCCGGAAGATTCTTTAGGAATTCCTGGATTTTTTTTAAATTACTTGGAAATTTCTTAGAAATTCTTATCGCTACTTGACATTTTTTCCTGAAATCTCCATAGGACTTCCTTCAGAACTACCTTAAAACTTCCTTAGAAAATTCCAGTATGTTTGATAACTCCAGGAAGAAATTTTTAGCCATATCCCTCAGGATTTCTTTACAACATTCTCCATTTCTTGTGATTTTTTTTTTGGGACCTCGAAATTCATTCAAAACCCTTTAGAATTTTTTTGAAAATTTCTTCGAAAATACTTTTGGAATTTTCTATGAAAATACCTTCTGTGTCCGTATGTCTGTAGGGATTTTTACAAAATTTCTTTGAAAGGTTCCTTCTGATTTTTTTTGGAATTCTTTCAGTTCCTAAGTTCTTCAGGAAAATACTTCAAAATTTTAAAACTTTTTCATTCCTTATTAAATTTCCGAATGAAATCCAGCAGGAATATTATATGATTTTACTAAATTATTCCCAAAGAGAACTTGAATGGATTTTACCTAGAATACCTACATGATTTTCGCAGAAATTCTCATAGGGGTTTCAAGATGAGCTCGGTCCCGTAGCACCCATGAGTAAAGTGTTCTATATCTTTCTTAAATAGGTGTCGAATTAAAATTTTCCTCTTCCTCAGCATTCAAAGACGTGGCCAGGACAGATGTCACCTGTTGGAGTGCCTTGCTTCCACCTAAGAGATAATCTCTTCAAAGGCTGTTTGTACTCCATGAATTGCTGAATGCTAATGCTAGATTCTCAAGGAAACATTTTCTAGGTAATTAGGAATTTTAAAAATAGCGGTTTCCTCCAGAAACTCTTTCAGAACTCCACTAAGAACTTATGCCAAAAAGTTTTTAACTGAATTTAAGGGATAATATTTATTTTGGTTCATCTGTCAGTAGTATTCTCAGCCAGTACGCATCTTCAGTTATGTTAATTTCAACAACATTTTGTAATCAGGTACGTCAGTAATTGACTATTAAGTGCTGTTTATGATCGGCAACCGTATAATATCAATTTTACTGAAGTCGATTTTTTCGACAGTTATTCGTACTCGAATCCAAAAATCCGCGTTAAGATTTTTTCAGCCATTGATTTTTCATCCACGCCGGTTCACGCCGCCGCCGCCGATAAACCCAACGCGCGCCGTGACGCCGCCGCCGCCGCGCGACACCACGCCGCCGCCGATTACATGACCGGCGCAAGTCAGGCCAGGGGTCAGAAACCAAAAGGCATTAGCCGAAAGGGTTTTCGAAAGTATTGTCGAGGGTTTGGTCGAAAGGGTCGTTTGAGCGGGCAGGCTGATTGAGACCCTCTCGGGCAAACCACCTTTCGGTCAACATCTACGGCTAAATAACCCTTTCGGCAAAATGACCTTCCGGCCAACCTTTCGGCCAAATGACCTTTTCGATCAATGACCCTTTCGACCAAATGACCCATTCGGCCTTATGATCCTGTCGACCAAATGACTTTCGGTCAAATAACCCTTTCGGAAAATGACCCTCGGCCATGACCCATTGGCAAAATGACCCTTTCAGCAAAAACCTTTTGGCCCTGACCCTTTCGCCAAATGACCCTTTCAGCCAAATAACCCTTTCGGCTCATAATCTTTCGGCCAAATGACCATTTTGACTACATGACCCTTTCGGCAAAATGATCCTTTCGCTAAAGACCCTTTGGCAAAATGACCCGTTCAGCTAAATGACCCATTCGGCAAAATGACCCTTTCAGCCAAATGACCCTTTCGGAAAAATGACCCTTCGGCCAAATAACCCTTTCGGCCTAATGAACCTTTCACAATGACCCTTTCGGCAAAATGACCCTTTCAGCAAATAACCCTTTCAAATAACCCTTTCGGAAAATTAACCCTTTTGGCCAAACGACCCGTTCGGCCAAATTACCCTTTAAGCCAAATGACCCGTTCAGCAAAATGACCTTTCGGCCAAATTACCTTTTGGCAAATGACCTGTTCAGCCAAATGACCCATTCGGAAATTGACTCTTTTAGCAAAATTACCCTTTCCAAATTAATTTTCCAAATGACTTTCAGCCCATTATTCAGGCGGCATTCGGCCATGGCTTTCGCCGAATGGGCTTCGCCAAACAACCCTTTCCGGCATTCATGTTCTTACGAGCAACCATGTACCGTAATTTATGAATATAAAACATGTAACTATTTGAAACAATCCAATTGAGCTTTGGTTACGTATGTGAATTTAAAGGCCTTATTTTATTGATTTCTTGGACGGCCAAGAACACATAATGTGAACGAACACGTTCTATTCTATGCATAACAAAAGACATGTGACCATTTGAAACAATCCAATTGACTTCCGTTAAGCATGTAGCCTTAAGACCTTATTTCAGGGATTTCTTGGATAACTATGCTGAGAACACATTCTGTTCTACATATACATAAACATGATTTTCTGTATGGCCTTTAGACTCGGAAACCACTGAACAGATCAGCGTGGAAATTTGTATGCAGAGGTTTTGGGGCGCAGTGTTCTTAAGATGGCTCAAGACTCCTCTCCTTTGAAAGGGGGCTCCATAAAATAAAACACCAATTTATTCATAATCTAAATTACTAGCGAATGGAACCAAATCTCAGGGTAGGTTTGGGAAGAGGGTTTGTTTCTATGATAGTTTGAAACCCTCTATCTGAAAAGGGGGCTCCAATGCAAATGAAACTGAAATTAATGCAACGAGATCTAACCAAAGAAATCAATTTTAGGCGAAACGAAGCTCGTCGGACTGCTAGTGCCTCAAAAAGGCCATGTATGTCCAAATTTACGGCAACATCTGGAAGGATATAATGGACGAGGCAAATTGCAAGAATGCGAGAAAAACCCTGCAAGTGAAGTATCGTACATGGGATCATTCATCAATAATGCTGCTTTATTCGGTGTCTTTGATGGTTCTGTGCTACAAAAGTAAGAGTGGTTCTCGCCAGGTTGCGCTATCTGACATGTCAATATTTGCCTACTATGGTTCTGCCACTACACAAGGATGGTGTTCGCTTTGGATCCAACAGGCACAAGAAGGTGGTGACCGCAATGAGCTGAGTTGGTGGAACTGGTACAACGCAATTTGGCGAGTGTGGGGTGCAACTTAAGATGGAGAGATGTGTTCAGTGTTATACTTAAATAAACGAAAATTAAATTATCAGTGATGCAGACAAAAACGCAAGAAGGAAGAAGTTAGGCGATTTGTTACGATTGTTACAAGATTTCGTAACGTCTATTGAGAAATTTAATCAAAGAACAAATTGCTAAATAATATGGAACATATTATAATTTCCATCATAAAACATATTTATACACTTGCTTTTCCCTTCATAAACATTTTCAATGAACACGCAATTCTTATCTCGTCATATACTACATTCTGTCTAATTGCATTTTCTTCATAGTCATCAGGAAAACAATTTTCGCCGACTTCATAATCCACTCATTCTCGCCATGACAAATGTCCTAATTTGAATACCCACTTGACAAGCTGACCCATACCAAAAAGGGAAAAGAACTCACTTAAAAATTGCCCATCATTATCATATGAATTGACCATCGTCCACGCACAGCATGCACAGGAGTGCAACCTTCCGATATCGACGCGCCACCGGACATCAAACATTTGACACGTGCTCCCCTGCATCAAGACTTACCTGCAATATCCCACGGACAAAACCAACCGAACCGAAGTAGGAAAGTGTGATAAACAGTAATAAAAGATCAAATAAAAGCTAATTGCACCATAAATATGACATTATTAGTCGTCCCTTCGTAAAGTGACCCCGCGCGGCACCGCGGCCAGTGTCCAGAAGCGTTCTCACGCACATGAGTATGGCTTACAAATGTAGCAAACAAAGGACATGCCCGGTCAATAAAAGCCTTGTAACAACAAACCAAAAAACATTTTGAACCTCGACCAACCCAAGACGGAACCGGTTTTCGATTTTCCTGATCCCAAACTGACCACCGGAGGGCTTCCTCGTGCGGCTCAAATCCATTCTCGTGTGGTCGAACAATTGGTCAGTTCACCTTGTCGCGTCGCCGTGTGCCCGTATGAAGTTGTAAAGCCAAGTTATTGGCCTCGCCGACCCCTGACATCAAAACAAGCACGATAATTGTCCCATTAGGACCATCATCGCGTCCCGGACGGAAGGCTGGTCGTCCATTTCTTTCATAAAGGTTTTCCTGCCAGAAGTCCCAGAAATCAAGTGACAGTCCGGTTTTGTTCTACGTTCGGTATGGGAGAAAAGGGTCGCAACGCGGATTCTTCACGTGCAAACATCGAACAATTCATATAATGGAACAAAAAGGTAAAGTCCGTTTTTATTGTTTCATGCAACCTTTTTCTGGCGGCATCGAGTTTGAGCTTGTGTATGCATTAGGTTTGACGGGAGCTACAAAGGATGCAGCTTGTCGACTGGACTCACACAGTGGGCTGGTGATGTAAGTATACTCAAGTTTTGAAATTATTTATTATTTCGTAAAATTTATGATATGATCCAAAGAATCTCAGAGGCTCCATTCTTAAAGTTCAAAGTTGTGTTGATATGCAATATTATCCAAGGGCTACGTATAAATCATTTAGTTTAAATGAGAGAGGGAAGGAATTGAAAATCAATTTCAAATGTAAAAAAATAAGGCATGTCTGTGCAGTGCATATCCTAATTTTCCCAATTTAACGAATGACGTTTGATGATTTGTCTGGAATCGAATTCGTCATTAAATTAAGCGCTGTTTGTTACCAAACTCAAATCTGCGACACTGGATCTCGATGGTTGAAAGCATTTTCCATAGTCTAACTATTGTGGACAGAATTGAAAAATAATGTGAATGCAACCGAATCGACCACGCCAGGCACACGCATCGTCATGACAGCTCACCGAGGAGAAAAAACACGGAAGGATGGATATTAAATTAGCTGTGGACGATTCCGACTGGTTTAGCGTTTTTGTTTTGTTTTATGCTCACGTTAGATGCAGGCATCCGAACACAGCTCTTGCATGAGAAGGATGTCATTGTTCTTCATTAGCTTTGGGTAAAGGTAAATATTGGGAAAGTTTTTGATCACCGTACATGACTCAATCAATATTGATTTATTGGCATTTATCGGTGAGTACAACATCTAAAGCTCAAAGTAAGAGGAGCGCACAATGAAGAACAGTATGGATAGTGAGCGACGAGTAAGAAGCGAAAGAAATTGAAATTTTAGTAGAGGGCCAGTTGTGAGAAAAGCAGATGAATCATGTTATTCTGCCTAACGTCCACCCAGGAACGCTTGGTAGTAGCATGGTCACTCTACCAAGACAGGCAAAATAAGGATTTCAACTCTATTATGCTATTCGCGCATGAGAACAGTTCTAGCGATCGGTGGCTTGTTCGGAGATTCATACGAAATCGCGCTACTTTGCTTCACGCCTCATCCCGCCTCATCCGTTGCGCTCCCTCTACTTTGAGCTTTAGATGTTGTACTCACCGATAAATGCCAATAAATCAATAATGATTGAGTCATGTACGGTGATCAAAAACTTTCCCAATTAGAACGAATTGGCAAAAGGAATGGCAAAAATTGAAATGCGGTTCAAATAAGATATCTTGGGCAAAGTAAGAGCTGCGGGATGAGGCTGAAGCAAAGTAGCGCGACTTTCGTATGAATCTCCGAACAAGCCACCGATCGCTAGAACTGTTCTCAGCCGAATAGCATAGAGGTTGAAATCTGATTTTGCCTGCTCGGTAGAGTAGTCACCATGCTACTACCCAAGCCGTTCCTGGGTGGACGTTAGGATAACAGCGATTTCATCAATGTTTTCTAACTGGCCCCCTCTAAAATTTCAATTTCTGTTCGCTTCATACTCTCGCTTCATGACACCTATCCATACTGTTCTTCATGTTGCGTCCTCTTACTTTGAGCTTTAGATGTTGTACTCACCGATAAATGCCAATAAATCAATAATGATTGAGTCATGTACGGTGATCAAAACTTTCCCAATTAGAATACGAAAGGACTGAAGATCAAATAAATCATCCGCAGTCACCATGTTGTTATCTGCCGTTTCTGGCGCAGAATAACAGCGATATCATCGTTTCATCCGGTTCTTCTACTTGTAATCAATTTTTGTTCGTTTTCATTAAATGTTGCCAGACACTGATCACACAGCCCTTTTCATTGTTGCGCTTTTAAATGCCACACGATCATGCACCATCAACTGGCCTCTACAATGCCAACACGATCAGAATATGTCCGAGGTAGCAAACTTCCCACTCTGTAAATGCAATCCAGCCTGAACTCTCACATCTCCCGATTCGATGTCTCCCACAAATTTTCCTGGCAGGCTTCCTGGACTAGTCTGGGACCACTCTGATTATAACAATCTCCTTCTCAATTTTTTCCTGTTGATGCTTGTTCAGCTGTTCTTTTCCCACAACCACCTTTTTCACTGTCAGATTGCCACACCTGTGTACACACCACACAATTTTTGCTCTGGTACTTTGTGGCTGCCAATCAATTGTTGTCAGATTCCAACTTTCATAATGCATTCTACTTCTGGATTGCACAAGCTGTGCACTATCAAAACAAAACTTCCCATTCATCTGGTCTTCGGTGTTTCCGCCCTTTGTAATGTTGTAGAATGCTCAGACCTTCCGATAAGAGTCTTTGTTTCTTTTGGTCGGAAGTAAATATCCATAACATTGTTGGTTTAATATTCTCAAATGTCCACTCTCACTTTCTTTTCCAAAGCTGTAACTGCATGTACTGACTAACATAATTTTTGTCTCTTTCCATTGTCTCACTCAACCCAGCCCAATTCCTGGCACGTCCTGATCCCAGCTCTCATGACTGCACTCTGATTTTCAGTTTTTCTGGCTAACCGTCCTGTTCTTTTGCTGTCTGTCTTTGTTCAACTCTGATCAGCAATCGTTTTGCAGTTATCGTAAGAACTCTCACACCCAGCTCTGTCATCCTGAACTCCGCTGGAAACATTTATACCTGAAAATCACACACACTGTCCTCAAAATGATGCATCAGCCAGCAGTTATTCACACTCATGTTTCAACTCCTGGGAACGAACATTCCCTGGGATTTCCCGATCCCGAACAACTGAAACCACTGGCTCATTTTGTCGTAGGTCACGCCTTGAAACTCTCAAAAACTTCCTACTAATTTTAATCCTTAGTTAACCATTTTTAACTCTCGTTTCAATCCATCACCAATGCCTGTTGGTGTCATCGTTCTTCAAAATTGGAAAGTCAAATTTCATTTTAAAGGAACTATTTCAAACCCAGTGGTACCTGGCACCACGGGTTTGACTGTCAAGCTTTTCAACTGATTTGCCATCCATGTCTCAAATGACCAAACCCTGGCAGTTCACTCAAACGATTTGTCCACCTGATTACCTGTTGGTGCTGCTGGTCATGGGAGAATCAGACTGAACAAATCGACGCCTGAACCCTGTCACAAAATCACATACGTCCCTTGAATAAGCACTGAGCTTGAAATGTTTTTGTATCCTGAACAAGTCTCCAGGGGTCAACTGAAACAGGTCATCCTGAATCCTGAAATGTCACTTCCATTTCTGATCCCAGCAGTCAGTCTGAAATGCAGCATCCACAGCTTCACTGGAAACTCTTTTTACTTGATTTCACTGGTTTGTCAAATCCTGAAACACTCAAACCACTCATGGTCCTGAACTGTAATCATCCTGAGGCGCCTGAGATGCCTTTTACAGACAGCTCTCTGAAAGGAGGTCGAGCCTTCTTGCAGCGAGGCTTCTGAGCTTTGCAAAGGAGGCTCTGAGCTCTTTGAAAGGGGAGGCTTCTGAGCTCTCTTGGAAAGGAGGCTTCTGAGCCTCTTGAAAGGGAGGCTTCTGAGCTCTCTGGAAAGGAGGAAACCAAACCTCTTGAAAGAGGCTTCCTGAGCTCGAGGCCTTCCGAACCATTTCAGCAGACTGCTTCTTTTAAAAGGAGGGTCTCAAGCCCTTGAAAGAAGGGCTTCCGTGCCTTTTGAAAGGTGTTCATAAGTTCGAAGCCTTCCTCAAGGCCTGGAAGCCTCACAGGCTCGAAGCCTCAGTGTCCTTCCCAGGCTCCCTCCTCCTTCCTTCCAGGCTCGAGTTCCTGCATGATGAACACACACATCAACTGCACTCAGTACGCTGTGTGAATGGGGATTTCTTTTTCTGTATTGTTCAATTAATCTGCTTGATGATAGTCGAGTTAAGTACGACACACTGAAGACGGCCTTACTGTTGAGGTCGAAATACGTATCTGTCAAGTTACAATTAAGTGGTGGAATTCAATGGGATTGTACAAACTCGTCTTATGACAAATGACAAGCAAAATCCAAGCCATCGATCCACGCTGCTAGCAACGTTATCTCATCATTCGAAAGACAAGCGAATGTTCCATACCGAGGAACGTGACTAAGCAAGACAGAGCATGAGCGAGAACACATCTCAGTACAGGAAGGAAAATCTTAATTTCATTTCTCGAATAATAGTGTTCCACCTTATCCCTTCCCATGAAACCCCTTTCCGCAATTCACACGCACTCGATGATCCCGACTTGGCAGAGAAGATGCTCCACAGCCATGGTCCTTCTATTGTGGCTATCTGTGCCCATTCGAGGCTCCCAAAGCGAATAGTATTCCACTTCTTTCATCATGCGAAATGAAATCCCCATACCGGCAAAGCACAAACACAAGTGTAGTGGAGGGAAAAACTTTGACCGGCACCGAGCGCGTTGGCAACTCCTTCCATCTTCCCGGTCGTCATCGTCGTCGGTGGAAACTCACCGAGGTGCACTGCAACCCCACCTGCCTCTACCTCTCTTATACATAATATGTGAACCGAATCACGGAGGAGGCCCGGCAAGTGCGAGCGCAAGACGTAAACATTTAAGACGCGAATCAAATTTACTGCTTCTCTGGATTTTTATTAAGTACTTTATTTCACCCGACGAGCGAGCCGGAGTGGTCCGGACGTAGACAGCACACTGCATCCGATCCGCTGCTTTCGAGCTGTACCGCCGAGATGGGATCATCTTCGCAAAGCCACACAACACGCCGAGGACGACGAAGGCGCTGTGCAGATGAATCTTCGCTGCTCTTTCAGTTTTAGTCTTCTGTTTCGGGGAAAGGGATATATGCGCTGTGTGTGAGTCGTCGTTAGGGAAGGCTGAAACACTGCCAGAGAGAGGGTCGTAAAAAAATTAATCAAACCACCCTGTTTTTTTTTAAAATATTCAAATTAATACTACACATCTGCGTAAAGTTCGAGAAGGGTGAGCGGGTTGTGGGGTAGAGGAAGCATTTTAACATCGGAGGAAAGCACGTATGGAATGGCGATGTTGGATCGTGGAATACATGCGTACTGAGGAATGAAGTTGAATAGCTGACTACAACAGCCGAAATAGACCCGGTAATGAAATTTCATTATACTTAGATACTTATTAAAAAATAAATGAGATTGTCGACTTGAATGAGATATAGTTTGAATTGATTTATTTATCTGAGAGTAGGAGAGAGTATTGCACATTATAGTGGGTACAGTTTTTGATAAGTGTTTTTTAAAAATTTTCGAAAAATCAATTCAAACTCTCTTCCTGGAGTTCATGTTGAAGATTCTCAAGAAATCTTCTTCTTATTATTCTTCTTCTTCTTCTTATTCTTCTTTTTATTATTATTATTATTCGTCTTATTATTATTATTATTCTCCCATCTTCATCTTCTTTAATAAGTGAACTCTCTAAGTTAATCCTGACTACTTGATTAGTATTAATTCCAATTAATTTTAAAATTTTACCCTCCAATTAAATATTTTTCTACTGATCGTCGCTTCGGTATAAAGTGAAAGGAGAGTTCAATGTCATTCTTTAAGAGTTTGTTCTAGTATTTTCAAAGATCAGACAGCTGCGGATTGAAGATTGTTCTTATTCAGCTTTTATGCGTTTAAATGCATAAATCTAGTAGACTTTACAGATGCATTTCTTTGCCAGCACCTAGCCTATCTTGCAAGTTTGTTTCGCAGCTTGCATGCATGTCAAAATATGTTTTCGAATCACGTAAATTATTTCTATTAGCGGTTCTCAACCTTTTCTTATTTTCAATCAATCAATCTTTTGCGTTTATTGAGGAACCCCTTTTTATCGCCCTAATGAAAATAAGCGTAACTAATAAATATGAAACGCCTTAAATCTTTGAAGATCAGCTGAAGGAGGCTTCTGAGCCTCTTGAGGAGCTTCGAGCCTCTTGGAAGGGGAGGCCTGAGCTCTTGGAAGGAGGCCTGAGCCTCTTGGAAGGAGGCTTCATTTTAAGGAGCCTGAGCTCTTTGGAGGCTTGAGCCTTGAAGGAGGCTTCTGAGCCTTCTGGAAGGAGGCTTCCTGAGCCTCTTTGGAAGGAGGCTTCTGAGCTTCTTAGAAGGAAAGCTCTGAGGCTCTTAAGGAGGCTCTGGAGCCTCTGAATGGAGGCTTGGAGCCTTCTTGAAGGAGGCTTCGAGCCTCTTGAAGGAGGCTTCTGAGCCTCTTGAAGGAGGCTTCGAGCCTTGAAGGAGGCTTCTGAGCCTCTTGAAGGAAGCTTCCTAGTCTGGAAGGAGGCTTCTGAGGCCTCTTGGAAGGAGGCTTCCTGGCCTCTGGAAGAGGCTCTAGTTTGGAAGGAGGCTCTGAGCTCTGAAGAAGGCTTGAGCTTGGAAGGAGGTTTGAGCTTTGAAGGAGGGCCTGAGCTCTTGAAGAGGAGGCTCTGAGCCTCTTGAAAGGAGGCCTGAGCCTCTTGAGGAGGCTTCCTGGAGCTTGGAGGCTTGAGCCTCTTGAAGGAGCTTCCTGAGGCTCTGAAAGGAGGCTTCTGAGCTTGAAGGAGGCTTGAGCTTTGGAAGGAGGCCTGAGCCTCTTTTGAAAGGAGGCTTCGGAGCCTCTTGAAAGGAGGCTCTGAGCTCTTGAGGCTCGGAAAGGAGGCTTCTGAGCTCTCTTGAAAGGAGGCTTCCATCTTGAATAGAGGCTTCGAGCCTCTTGAATAGAGGCTTCTGAGCTCTTTGAAAGGAGGCTTGAGCCTCTTGAAAGGAGGCTTGAGCCTTCTTGAAAGGAGGCTTCTGAGCCTCTTGAAAGGAGGCTTGAGCTCTGAAAGGAGGCTTCTGAGCTCTTGAAAGGAGGCTTGAGCTCTCTTGAAAGGAGGCTTCTGAGCTCTTGAAAGGAGGGGTTTGAGCCTCTTGAAAGGGAGGCCTGAGCCTCTTGAAAGGAGGCCTGAGCTCTTGAAAGGAGGCCTGAGCTCTTTGAAGGAGGCTTCTGAGCCTCTTTGAAAGGAGGCTCTGGAGCTTTCTTGAAAGGAGGCTTCTGACTTTTGAAAGGAGGGCTGAGCCTCTTGAAAGAGGCTTCCTGAGCCTCTTGAAGAGAGGCTTCTGAGCCTCTTGAAAGGAGGCTTCCTGAGGCTCTTGAAAGGAGGCTCGAGCTCTTGAAAGGAGTAAGGCTTGAGCTTCTTGGGAGGTTTGAGCTTGAAAGGAGGCTCTGAGCCTTCTGAAAGGAGGCCTGAGCCTCTTGAAAGGAGGCTTCTGAGCCTGAAAGGGAGGCTGAGCTCTTGAAAGGAGGCTTCTGAGCCTCTTGAAGGGGAGGCTTCCTGAGCCTCTGAAGGAGGCTTCTGAGCTCTTCTTGAAAGGAGGCTCTGAGCTCTTTGAAAGGAGGCTCTGAGCCTCTTGAAGGAGGCCGAGCCTGAAGGAGCTCTTTGAAAGGGGCTCTGAGCTTCTTGAAAGGAGGCTCTGAGCCTCTTGAAAGGAGGCTGAGCCTTCGAAAGGAGGCTTCTGAGTCTTGAAAGGAGGCTCTGAGCTTGAAAGGAGGCTCTGAGCTCTTTGAAAGGAGGCTTGAGCCTTCTTGAAGGAGGCCTGAGCCTTGAAAGGAGCTCTGAGCCTCTTGAAAGGAGGCTCTGAGCCTCTGAAAGGAGGCTCTAGGAGCCTCTGGAAGGAGGCCTGAGCCTTGGAAAGGAGCTTCCTGAGCCTTCTGAAAGGAGGCTCTGAGCCTCTTGGAGGAGGCCTGAGCCTCTTGAAAGGAGGCTCTGAGCCTCTGAAAGGGAGGCTTCCTGAGCCTCTTGAAGGAGGCCTGAGCCCCTGAAAGGAGGCTTCCTGGAGCCTCTTGAAGAGGCGATGTGCCTAGCTCCTTGAACTTCAGGTTGACTGTTGAATCGGTTCGGAACTTGACCGCTTTTAGGTTGATGCTCTTCAGGTTTTAAGCCCTTTCAAGAGGTTGAAGTTCAGAGGGAAGCTCAGTCTTCAAGAGCTTTGAAAGAGTTCTGAGCTCTTGAAAGGAGGCCTTCTGAACTGAGCCTTGAAAGGAGGCCTGAGCTCTGAAGGAGGATCCAAACTCTTGAAAGAGGCTGAGTGAGGCCTTCGAACCATTTCAGCAGATCAAGCCTTTTAAAAGGAGGGTTCAAGTCTTGAACGCCTTTGAAAGGTGTTCGCTCTAGAAAACTGAACACTTAAATGAGGTTTCGTCTTGAATGAGCTTACTGAGGCTCTTAAAGAGGCTCGAGTCTCTTAAAAAGCCGGAAAATAGTATTTTAAGCCTCTCAAATGGGGATGGAGAGCATATTCTCAACATATCAATACTTTTCTAACATATGCATTATTTTTGCTTTCGATCAGATTTTCAAAATTTGTTCCTTCTTCGTTTGGTCTTTACTATTTTGTGCTACAGCCCTTCATGTACTGTGTCTGGTAGACAAGATAAACCAGGATTTAATTTGTTGATTGAATTCTGCATTGCATTTTATGAATAATGCAAAGTTTTAAAATAATTATCAAAGCTTTATCAATCAAGAAACTTTATTACATCCGCATTGACATTTTTTCCGAGGTACCCCTTAGGCCAGGAAGGTATTCAGGGTACATGACCCCAGGTTGAGAACCGCTGCTATATAACATAAAAATAAAATTCTTGATTTTAGTATATATGCAACTAAATAAAGATTTCCAACTTCGATGGAAATGAAAATATAAAATTAACTACGTTACATGACCATCTTATGATTTAATCCGAACGGTTATCCCGGAAACAGGTTCCGTGGGGCCTGAAGGTAATACAAACTCATTTTGGAGAAACCCGGCAATGTAGTATTAAAATTCATGAAATTGATTCGAAGCATGATCGGAAAATAATTGGACCATAAGGTGGTTTGACAATGGGTGGTATCAAAACTAGAAATTGTTTCGAAGCTGAGGTGCTAGGATGGTTTGACAACGAACCGGTCATTCTCAAAACAGGTTTCCGTGAAGCCTCATTCAGAAGAAACTCTGACTATCTTCTTTTTCCAATGATTTTACATGACAACTGGAACTTGACCCACTTTTCAACAATTCTATTAGTATATCCAGTAAATCAATTGAAAGCTTTTTATACCGATCAAATGCTTCACTATGTGTCTTGAAGGTAAGCAACAAAAGATCGATTATCCAGAAAGTTGAGCACATTACAAATCGAAAGCAAGTGTTCTTAGCTCATTGCGGGTGTCCTTATTCGATATTGAAGATATCGAGTAAAAGAGGTAAAATCTATTTTAAATTACTTTGCTTTCTCACCGTTTTCGATGGAAACTTTCTTTAAGACCCATCATATTTAAAAGCATGATCCCGGAACAGTTTCAAAATGTTTGATACTTATCCAGTTTCCGCGAGCGATAATGACCGCTCGTTCCTCAACTGCCCCAACTGTTGAACATTCTGAACAATGGTAATAATAGTGGATGAATAGATCCACACTTTCTTATTTGCTGCATTGTCAGATTGCTCTTCTCACTTCTTTCTTCTTTCTTTTCCTTTTCTTCCAGCTTCTTCTTCTTCTTCAAACTGCTCTTCCTCACTTCTAGCATCTTACTCGCATCTCACTTCTCATTCTTCACTTTCTTTTCTTATTTCTCTCTTCACTCTTATTACAGTAATATGCCGATTTCAAATCCCTTGGTGATATTTGGGGTGATAAAATAGGGAATGTGACAAAATCAGATTTTTTTTATTTTCAATTTGTTAATCCATTATACAAATTTGAATCAGTTATACTTGACAGGTAAATGCGTGAAGGTACCTGCTATTTCTTGTCAAAAGACTTAAATATTCTTGACAGGTACCTACTCAGAATTGATTTAATAAACTACAGGTGCTGTAAGTTATTTCATGAAAATCATTGTTGTTTTCTGAATAATTTACAAAAATACAAAGAAGGCAAGAATTTCAAAATTTTCTGTGGTGACAAATGGGTCAAACGTGACAAAGAGGGACGTGATAAAACCGGATCGGAAATGTAATAAAATGGAAGATAGAAATATAGGGGAGTGACATCGTCAACACTATGTCCTTTTCACTTCCCTCTTCATTTCTTTCATTTCACTTGACACTTTTCTTTTCCACTTTTACTTTCCTTCTCACTGCTCACTTCTCACTATTCATCCTCACTTGTTATTCTAATCAACCATCTTCTTGAAAAACATGTTTCGAAAACAATTCCAAGAATGTTGTTCAGGGTCTCTTCTAAAAGATGTGCCACTAAAGGCTCTTCGGGAACCTGTTCCAGGATGACTGTTCCAGTTGATATCCATCCTATGGTCTTCAATTACATGGAAAACATATTTCCGAACCAATTCCAAGAATTTTGATACCCATATTTCCAGGTTTATTCTAAATAAGTTTTTGATTCCCTATGGGCCTCCTGGAACTTGTTCCAGGATGGCCGTTCCGTTCATATCCATCATATGGTCTCAACCACAAGAATAACATGTTTTAAATACATTCGTATTCAAGTGAGTATGTGATTTTGTAAAAAAGATTCAAACGTCGATTTGTTCAATCTGATGGAACTCCCACGCAAACCAACAACACCAACAGGTAGCCGAAGTGGCTTCCCATCCATCTGTGATGATGATTGCGGAGTGCTATCAGATTGACAAATCGACGTTTGAATTTTTGTTTACAAAATCACATAGTCCTTGAATAAGTACCTGAGAATTCCAAGAATTTTGATACCATATTGCCAGGGTTTCTTCTTAATGAATTTTGGTCACTATAGGCCTACGGAACCTATTTCAGATTATTCATCATTTTTGAGACATGGTTTAGCAAATCCGGATTTTCGGTAACCAGGTAATCCGGATCGGTTCATGTGACATGGATCGTACAGAGATGAATTTCTTAATCCATAGCAAAGTCCAAATCGGTTGAAAACTGACGAGTTATGGTCATCCAAGAACGTGGGTCATCCGGGTACCCACTCGGAACGTTACGGGTAAAATATACAGAAGCTCCACCCCAAGCCCTCATTACTGAATAGTCATTTTGATATCACCCAAACCTAAATTTTGCCGAGTTTAAAGATGTCCGAGTCCTGTGATGTTTAACCTCAACAAATTTCACTTTAAAATGAAAAAGGTACACGGTACCTCTGTCGGTGAGGGTTAAGCAAATTTTACTTTGAATTCTGTTATGTTGTTCATGGTGAAATATTAAGCAAATTGATGATCTCGATGCAATATTTGTCGTTAATTTCAATCAATAAAACCTCATTAATCACATTGGCTGCAAGTCCTGATTTAAATCACATATTGATGCGATTATTTATGTATAACACGCTCAAACACGTTGGACTAACGACCTGCCCCCAATAAAAGCAAACGATGCTGCTTTGTTTGACCGTGTGAAGTTGTTCGAACACCAATTGACGATTGGCGGTGCGTTGAAAAAAATCAAAACGGTTTGATTTTGTTTGACCTGTCGAGGGCGGTATCAAGGTTCGCCGAATCATGTATGAGCGCTTGTAGAAGTCGCACAACCTCATATATTTTTGATGGTTGGTGTCTGTTGGCGTTTCGTCGTTCGTGTGTGATATTGGTGGTCGGATAAATTGAGTGTTCGCGCCGTTGTTGGTGGTGCTTGTTGGTGCTTGACTAACGAGAGGTTGAGTCAATATTGGTCAAACTGCTTGACCAGTTTGTACGATCCATTACGATGTTAAACTTTTCCAATTTTGAAGAACGTTATTTGTGTAGGCGTGTATTGATCGAAACGACAGCTAAGCACAGGCCCGGACTAAACGTAGTTGAATATCGTCAGACATCTGATTCCAAGAAACATTTATTTGCGTAACACCACAGAAAATTTAAATGAAACATGCAAACACATAGATCAATACCATGCTGAAAATGATTACAATAACACAATTTTTGTACAAATTACCTCTTTATTAGGAAAATTTGAAAGACCGTAAACAGCACCAAATTCCTGTTTTACTACGACGATTATAATTACGAAACCAACATATTATAATTTTGCTAAGGAAAAGGTTAGAAAGAAGCCAAAAGGTGGAAAGTCGAAAGACGAAGAAATGAGTAGTGAAGTATCAGTGGTAGATGTGGATAATGAGGAGTGCAATGCGACAAGTGTGATAAATGGCATCATTCTGCGTTGAGTCACAGAGAAAGTAGAGAACCGATGAAGAAATCGTCCAAAATGCGTATCTGCAGCATAGGGCCTGGGGTTCAACATCTCCAGCAAAAATCTTCAACAAGTTGGTGATCCGAAAAGCAGGTAAAGCACCTACCAAAACTCTAAATCTTGGTTTAAAAAATGAGTTGTCTGTCTTTAGCAATATCAACTTTTACTGGAAATTAGCAATAGTCAGACCTAATAACTGAATGTCAGAATAAGTTTTTTTACTGATCACCATAATTCATTCATTTGTCAAATGAACTTTTATGATGACGGACGTCAAATTTTTCATAAACAGAAGGCACAGAGATTCTTTTCGAGAAATTGTGTCGCCTACAAAGACTCAGCTTGCGGCTCGTTAAGCTTAATCGAAAGTTCTTCCAAACTTTTCCGGAAGGCTAGAAGAGTGTCCCATATACTTCTTCTCTTGACAAACAAACTGCCATGTGAGGTTTTAGGTAACAAGTTCCGGATTAAAACAAAGAGACGCAATACTCCTACCTTTAACAACCTTTTAGCCGATTCTGGAACAACTGATTTGACAGCAAATGCGCTGTTCCAATTTTGACACTTCATCTCTTTGTTATGAGGCAGCCTCTTAGTTTTATATGAGAAAATTCTTTTGTATTGAATATATTTTGCTTATAATTTTTTGCACCATGGTTCCAAATATATGCAATTTGTACACACATAAATGCAATAGCTGCATATTAGAGACCACACATACATTTTATTTGATTATAGATTAATTTGTACTTGCGTGAGAGGGTATAGCAATTAATTAGAATCATGAATTAAATTAATGGATTTTTGCCAATAAAAATGTGTGGAATTTTTGCGTAGGGATGCAGAAATGCGGTAAGGGTACAAAAGTGCCTGTCAGGAAAAGCTTCTACCGTCAAAAAGCCGTTTGATGCATCCTTCGAACGTGGAGAGAAGTCTACGCATGCGTTTTGGTCAGCCGGAAGCTATCATCCATTCGATAAAACAAAATGTGATGTCTCGAATCGAAACATAATGGATTTCGCAATTGAAATCCAAAACTGATGTGCGAGCTATAAGTGGATCAGGTTAGCAGACTGTCACCACAATCAAGCTAGATTGGTTAAATATAGGTTCCATTCCGGAAAGATTTCCTGAAATCATATTTCCGGGATTCCTGATTCCTGGATTTATGTATCAGTTTCGAATTTCCAGAAATGAGCGTACTAAAATATTTTGTAATATTGTCTTATTTTTATTTTGATGATAACGGATTTTGGGGTATCAATTACATTTTTTACTAGCATCATCTAACTATTTATTTCTACTTTTGAAGTTTAAAATTCAAGTTATAAATGAAAATGTTACAGAATCATACGTGCATTCCAACACGCGTTAGAGAGGCGAGACAAATAACCAGTTTGTATCTATCGTTTGTTTATCAGTAACTAAATCTCGTAAGCGTTGTGAAGTCGAAATAAAATTAAGTGTCTGTGGTGAAACCGCAGAGTACCAATGTTTTAGATATTTAGGCAAGGAGTGACCGCTTAGGCAGTATCCTATTATTGTCAAAGGTTTTAAGAGCTTCAATCCTTTTGATTCAATTCTAACAGATCTTGATGGAAAAACAGATTTTAGGTCTTAGTATGCAGTATAGTCAGGATCATTAAAGTAATAATCAAGCATTCTGCCTGAGAGCTTTTTTTTATTTCGAATGGAAGAATTCCATTTCAAATATTTCATTCATCTTTAAATTAAAAAAATGTGTTCAAGTAGACGTACATGAATAAAATGTTGTCTTCAAAGTTGACTAGAAGATTCTATGCACTAAAAGAATTCGTCGAGTATAGAATACTCATGTTAGGAATATTTAATAGGGAGAATCTCAGTCAGTCGTTGTCCAAAACTGAAAAATGCGGATACAACCTGAAAAAGTTTTTTAAACAAATTATGGAAAAGTAGCTCAGTGCAGCTTATCAGGACACTGCAGATCTTACTCTGGAGCCAGAGCAGATGCTGATACTTTATGACATGGCGAACGTTTTGTAGTGGAGTTAACGATTTTCGAACTGAACAAAAACTTTCAGGCTTTCAACAACTCTTTCATCATTTGAGGACAAATAGCAAAAAATCGAATGTATATTTTCAAAACCATATTTTACGACAAAATTTAAACTATATTTGAATTAGTTTGAGAGTTTTTATTTCCTCGATCCGGAAATCCTGGAAATTATTATTTGTTCCGTTTCGCGATGTTGATTCCTAAATGGAAGCCCTATAAATATCGTCAGACGCTTACAATAGCAAGACACGTTTCTGGAAAACAGGATCTATTCACTGGCTGAGTCAGCACGTTGACAATTCAGGCATCCAAGAACCGAAGTGTGTGAGAAAGATACGTCCTGCTAGGAAAGGTAAACTTGATTCCATAATGCACATCTAGAATCACCTTCATTCGACTGCATACTGCGACCAGAAGGCATTCGCAAAGCGGCAAGGCAGTTGAATTGAAAAGGTACAGCAGTTTCTAGAACTGTCTCGAGATTCTGGTGGGCCCTTTCCACGACTTCCATCTCTGTTGCACCGTTTGGGAAAGCATAATATATACATCGAACACTGTTTGTTTACTCAACCGCCTTTTCTAAGCTCGAGATTAATATCGTCTTCAATAAGTGAATTGTGATATAATAAATCCGAGTGGTAGTGCTATTTATAGTTGAACACTATTTGGTGAAGAGGAAAGTGCGTAAGGTGAGAAACATGAGTGTTGCGTTTTTACTTTGTGAAAAGTGTTGGACATACAAGAAAGACATGAACAACAAAAGAAACGATCCATATTCAACTGCACGAAAAACATCAGTACAGATACTAGTATATAGATCGCATATTATTGCATGCAATCTTCATGAAAATGATATAGCATAAACTTGCATCGTAATCGGTGCTAGTTTCTCTGAACAATGTTAAGAGATGAAGGATAGAATATTTTTGGGGACAGCGAACGTATTTAAACTTTAATTGGTGATCATAACATTATTATTTCTATTATTGTTATTATTATTTTATTTTTCTTCGTTATTGAATTATCGTAATTTTAATTAAAATATATATTACTTGCTAGCTTTTCTTAATTTCATACTGCTTTGAAGACACAAATAATGAAAACCCCAAATATAACCAAACTTCTATAAATACGTTCAGCCATACGTTGTTAATATTGCTATTCCTCTTAATCGATGACTGATATCAAATGAGTTCGACTATCGACTTGAAAAACTGCTCATCTCTACCGAGCAAATGGAAATAGAAGGGATTTCAGTTGAAGAGTCCTTAGAGAACCAGCTCTTCAGAGATTCAGGTTCAGAGGATCAATCCTATTTTCTTCCATTCTCAACACTCCGAAGCGCGATGATCGAATTGAAGCGAAAGTGACGATGGTGTTAGTCACTATCAGAGCATAAATCCTGCTCCCGCATTAACGAGCGAATGGCAGCATGCAGAAAACACCCGAAAATGCTTCTATAACCAAATGGCGTAAACATCTTACCGTTAGTCAAAGGCGCAAAATGAAGAATCTACTTAAATCTGGGCTATCAAAGAGAAGCTCGGAGGAAAGTATTTTCAAACGATGCCCCTGAGACCAAACAAATTGTTAAACGAACTAGGACTGTGATCATAGTAGCAGTGGTGAAAACCAGGTGCTAAAAGATCAAAAACCATCTGCCCAAAGAACGTGCTGGTGTATCTAATGCGGGCTATGTCCAAGAGCGCTCTGATCAGAGTGGATATAGGCCTAAGGAAACTAGAGGACTGCAAGACCGTCCGAAAAGTTCAAAGGCTGATCCGAACTCAGGTGGTCGGTCCTTCAGAGACGTGGCTAGCCTCGTAAAAGTTGGAATTATCAGCAAGGGATTCGTCGGACAAATGACTACAGCGCAGTTAGACGCTGTTCAAGATGCCCTTCTGTTGAAAATAGAGGAGCAAAGACATGCAATAGACCGCACGGAAACATCTCTTTCTTTCGTTCCTCATAAATTTGACGTTTACTGGCCTTGTTGTTTTCACTTTGCAGGAGAAAGAGACAAAGCAGTCCGTGCAGTGCCCTATAGTGGGAAGTTTACACGATGTAGCTACAAAACGGTTACTTGGTCTTTGTTTGCAAAGATCATAAACAGCGGAGTGGCTGAAAGTTGTAACGCGGTCTAACTCCCAAGAATGCAGAACCACTGCATGGATGAAAAGGATATTCTTCGTCCAGAGCTGTTTCACGCCTTCTTCCCTTAAGTGCGGATTATACCGATGGGAGACTCAAAGGGCTAATAGAGAGTTAGAACGACGGTATATACAAACAGTTGAGAACTTTAGTCGGTCCAATGCGAATAGACACGCAGAATGGATGTTAAACGTTGATGAAAAATCGCTTCAGTGTTAAATGAACGCAATTTTGTGCTTATACTGATTCGCGAAACGCAATTGAGGAAGATTAAACCCCAAGTCAAAGCAGACAGAAGATAAAGAAGATGATAGTAAATCGAACCGTGTCATCAGGAACAATCTCGCTAGCGATCCAAAAGAAGGACCGAGTGGAGCAAAGCGGAGGTCTCTTCAAAAGTTCTGATGGATCCCCGAAAGCTGAGGAGAAAAGAAGACTGTTTACAATCGAACAACAAAAAGGACAGGACGGGTTAGCGCTCCCCAAAAGGTCACCAGAAGCTGGCAGCCGTAGAAATGAAACCAATTAAGTTTTGCAAGTGAATTCCACCATGCTAAAGGCGCTTCAACCGTACTGTGATGTGACGAAAATCAGAGTTCTCCCAGAACTGCGGTTCTCGTTAACAGAACAATGAAATGCTATCCTCTTACAGAATTTATTAAACGAGACATTGTTGCGGTCATGGTCGAGGTACCAACCACCAGAGGGAGCATGGACGTCGTAGTGGCTTCTGCTTACTTCCCTGGTGATGTCTCCTGAGGTTCCACTCCTGAAATCGCTTCTTTGTCAACTACTGTCGAGGAATCAAGAAGTCCTTCATCATCGCTTGCGACGCTAACGCTCATCACACTGTGTGGAAGCACCGACATCAATGCAGAGGTGAGTGTCTTTTAGTATCTTATCTAGTAATATTGATATATGCAACACAGGCAGTAAACCAACTTTTCTAATGCAATCAGAGAAGAAGTTTCAGATTTGACATTATGCAACTCTGCAATTACAGAGAAAATTCAGAATTGGCAAGTCTCAGATGAAATTTCGCTTCTGATCATAAACAACAATTTTTCAATGGGTGAGGCGAATTAGCGCCAACTACATTTTGTGATCCAAAAAATACAAACTGGGATCAGTATGCAAAACTATTGAAATCCGATATATTAACAAAGAGTCAACCCTTGGGGCAATACAACACTTGAATCATATTCGCAAAACTGAATGAAGTGATTCTTGCATGCATATCATAGCAGATGTCCTATCAAGCGCTCTTCTTCAAACATGGACGTGCCATGGTGGAATGCTAAACTGCAACGCCTCAGGAAAACAGCTCGTAAGTTGTTCAACAGGACAAAATGTACCTCAAATTGGGCACGATATAGAAAAGCCCTCACTGAATATAATATTGAAATTGGAAATCCAAGAGGAAATCTGGTTAAAACGTGTGAAAGCATCAACAACACTCCACAGTCGCAAGATTACAGAAACTCTTGCAAAAACCACACTATTAATCTTGGCAATCTTAAACGTAACGATGGAGAGTTGACGAAAAGCCCAATTGAAACTCTAGGTCTAATGAGGAAACTCACTTCCTGAATCAGACAGATGAAGGTTATACTGAATTGAAGGATGCTCTGGGATTACTATATTAGTGTCCCCAGATCAGAAAGTAATAGCCAAGATATATGATGAAATTGTACAAAATCCAGAGTTGAAAACGCGTAAGATTTCCAACCTTTAAATCTGCAGGTGTGACGGTATAATTCCAGCATTGCTTCAAAACGGAGAAGCAGCTCTGATTCCGTCCCTTATGAAGATTTTTAAAGCAAGTTTAAGGTTAAACTTCATTCCATCTAAATGGAGATTGGTTAAAGTAGTGTTTATACCCAAAACTGGCAAACGAGACAAAATGAACTCCAAAGTCTTTCAGACCCATTAGCTTTCATCAGTTTTGTTGAAAACAATGGAGAAAGTTTTAAAAGAATGTTAATTCGAAATACATGCAGGAATTTCTGTTTCTAAATACCAATTTGCTTATCGTAACAAATCTACGGTTACAGCTCTTCACGCTTGTAAATAAAATTGAGAAATCTCTTCAATAAAAGAAATAGCTCTTGCTCTTTCCTTGATATTGAAGGAGCTTTTGACAACACTTCACTCGTCGATGACTACAGCATAAGTAAAAGGAAGTTTAACAAAAGTATTATAAACTGGATTCATACTAGGAGTGCTTTCACCACTTTTGTGGTCGTTAGTAGTTGACGATCTTGTAAGAAGCTTGGAAGCCAAAGGTTTCGAAGTTGTAAGCCGCAGATGATATTGTCATCATATTGCTGTTCCAGAGAAAACTTTCCTCTTTCCGTAGTTCGGTAGTTGGGAGAGAATGCAGCAGGCTCTGATGTATCACATATTTGTGGTGCATGAAGAGGTCTAAGCATTAATCCTTCAAAGATCACTATAGTTCCTTTTACCAAAAGAAGGAAATATAACTTGAAACCTCTCAAAATTGAGAGATCCATTCAGTAAAGAGGTAAAATTTAGGAGTGATTTTTAGATGCCAAACTGAATTGAATAAACAACTGGACTCCGATAAATAAGTCAATCAGTGTTTTGGTGTGCTCCAGTACGTTGGGAGAAATGGGGTCTTAAACCAACAATGATTATGTGGATATTTACTCCATTAAAGACCAAAGAACGTATGTTTCGCGTAGGTGGTGGCCAAAACCAAAGAGGCCACTGCAGCATCAAAACTAGCAAAACTTCAACGACTTGGATGTATTGCTATTACGGGAGCGATGCGCAGCACCTACGAAAGCACTAGAGAATCCTAAATGCTACCGTTGCATGAGCACGTACAACTGGAAGCGGAGAAGAGTGCGCTGAGGCTTAAAAGATCCATGAATGTTCTACCAGGAGACCTTATCGGAGGTCACTTGAGCATTCTACAACATTTTAAAAGAGGACCGAAACCCTACCGGAGATTGGATGAATGCGAGGACAACTACGATAATCCCTATATGGTGCACACAACGACGCGTACGGATTGGGATGCCGGTGGTCCAGTTCGTCAATGTTCAATTGTATTCTTCACTGTTTCAAAATCGGTACGAAAACTGGTGCAGGAATCTCTGGACCTGGAATATCTATTTTAGCAGCCATGGGCCACTGCCAACTGTATTCCAAGCAGAAATTTTTGCAATTATAGAGGTGTAAATGTTTGCTTGAGAAGAAAATATAGACATGCAAATATCTGCATTTTTTCTGACAGCCAAGCTGCAAAAGCATTAAGTTCCTTTAAATGCACATCAAGAATTGTCTGGGAATGCATTATCTCCTTGCGGCTCCTTTCAACTAAACTCTGTATGTTTGTATTGGGTCCTGGACACTGTAGGTAAAGGAATGAATAGCAGACCATCTCGATGCAGGATCCAACTTGCAGCTTCAGGCTTCTGAACCATTTTGTGGTGTATCGAACAGTGCAATTAAAATGGAACTTAAAAGTTTGGAATCACAAAGGGTAATAACCAATTGGTTGGCAGCCACAAAGTTACCAGGCAAAAGATTTATTGTTCCAAATGCAATTGTCACTAAAAGCTCTAGAGCTGAACAAACGAGCTCTTTGTACATACTGGTCTAGTAATCTGGCATCGTCTGCAGATATCATTTGAAAAATTGACAAGTTCAGAATGAATCGTCGCTTGTAATATTGAAAGCGAAACATGAACATCTGCTTTGCAGTTGTAGTAGTTGTAGTTGTGAGTACATAGACGCAGATCGAAATTTCTCGAAGCGGCATACAGCCCAGAGAGATTTGTCTGCTCATCCAGGGAAAGTGATTGGTTTTATAAATCACATCATTCGGTTGGTAACGTGTCGTATGATCACCATATACAAGTTGTATCAGTAATAAACGACACGTACATCAAACAGGATATACTACAATAGTTCTAATTAATGGATGCAGTAGTTCTAATCCCTCAACAAACAAAAAAAAGGTGAAAGTTTGTGGAGACGGCTGAACCAGAAAGCATCATGAACTTCTCACAACGGGAAAAAGAATTGAGAAGGAGATTGTTTATAATCCAGTGGTCCAAGACCTGGTAGCCTGGTACCAGTTCGGCAAGACACTATTATAACATTAATCTGTTTAGTCCAAGCGCTGTTCTATTTCGTTACTTCGTACAACCAGGAAGGAACGGGTAGAGACATTTGCCTTATTTGACGAGGGATCAAAACTTAGTCTTATGGATCAGGAGCCGGATGAGCTCGACTTAGATGGAGAGAAACACCGTTATTCCTGGACTGGTGGACTGGTGGCACCGAACGCTGCGAGGAAGAGTCTGTATCACGGCAATCACAATTGCAAGGACCCACAACAGAGCGAAGATCTGCCAGATAGGATGCGCAGGTGAAGGAGCTACAACTGCCAAGACCATCCTTGAGTGGGCAGAATGAAGAAACAAACTCATACTTAAGCGGTTTGCCTATTGATTCATATGAAGATGCTCGTCCCCAAATTCTGATAGATCTAGATCATGATGAAGTCAAACGAAACCTACTCTCTTCCGAAGATCAAGCGCTTGTTGACTTAGTTCATAGGACACCGGTAAGAAACGGGAGTTTCTGGATACGATGATCCCAACTTCCAGATAGCTAATCATGGCACTCATCCGTTTTCAGTTATTAGAAAAGGGATGCGCGAAACCGACCAGGCCAAGCACTAGATGAGATGATGGAGGATTATGCCAGAGGATACATCCAAGGCTCGCAACAGGAGAGGAAGCTGACACAACAACAAACCGAAGCTGGTATTTACCCGTATTTCCTGTTTTCTACCCGAACAAGCCGGGAAAGTACCAATTTTGTGGATGCAGAGTCCCTATCTTCAGAGTATCCCTGAATTCCCGTCAATCTCGACAATCAGCCACTTTTCCATTCTCCTACAATTTCGGAACATCGAATCGATTTATGCGGAGATATTTTGAAATGTTCCACCCACTCGAATACGAGACGACCGTCAAAAAAAAATCTGAGGGATAAAGGTGAAGAATTGTTCGGATGTGCGTCAGACATTTGACGCCATAGTGCCGAGCAGCGCAATGTATGTAAAAAGCCGTAACGTGCAAAGGTTCCAGGTGTAGCAAAAGTTCAAAAGAAGGTTTTAAAATCCGCAACTGGGTATGCTAAGTATCGTGATTTGGGATCAAAACGAAAACCTAAACCTGTCCGCAGAAGCTTCAACGGAGAAAGTTCTAGACATGTGGTGGTGCACGAAACTCATAAGTTTACTTATAAAGTAGGCTGGAGCGCAACGAGAAGCACTGCTAGCTAAAGAGAACGTAGAGAAATTAGTGTCTAATTCAACTTCATTTATCTATGCATTTTACTTTAAACATAAATATACGAATAATTTATTATTTCAATTTTTCAATATTCAAGGTTTGTAAGCTGTTTCAAACTGTTGAATAATGCAACCTAATTAGCTCATTTTCAACAAACCGTGCATAAATATTTCCTACATCCAAACCGTTAACATCTAGGTACATTCAATTCAAAAAGTCCTCCAACCCTTCTTCGAGTCATTCTATAATGGAATGAATTGGAAATTAAACAAAAATCCAACGGACATAACTTACTCCGGACATATTTACCTTTAATCATTATTGATTTATATTTATCGGTGAGTAAACATTCAAAGCTCAAAAAGAGGGAGCGCAACAATGAAGAACAGTATGGATAGGTGTCACAAGCGAGCGACGAGTATGAAGCGAACAGAAATTGAAATTTTAAGAGGGCCAGTTGTGAGAAAAGCAGATGAAATCGCTGTTATTCTGCCTAACGTCCACCCAGGAACGGCTTGGGTAGTAGCATGGACTACCTACCAAGACAGGCAAAATAACAGCGATTTCAACCTACTATTATGCTTCGGCGCATGAGAACAGTTCTAGCGATCGGTGGTTGTTCGGAGATTCATACGAAAGTCGGCCTTTTGTTCACGCCTCATCCGCAGCTCTTACTTTGCCCAAGATGATCTTATTTGAACCGCATTTCAATTTTTGCCATTCCTTTTGCCACTATTCCTAATTGGGAAAGTTTTTGATCACCACATGACTCAATCATTATTGATTGGCATTTATCGGTGAGTAAACATCTAAAGCTCAAAGAAGAGGGAGCGCAAAAATGAAGAACAGTATGGATAGGTGTCAGGAGCGACGAGTATGAAGCGAACAGAAATTGAAATTTTAGTAGAGGGCCAGGAGAAAGATTGATGAAATTGCTGTTATTCTGCCTAACGTCCACCCAGGAACGGCTTGGGTAGTAGATGGTGACTACTCTACAAGACAGGCAAAATAACAGCGATTTCAACCTACTATTATGCTATTCGGCGCATGAGAACAGTTCTAGCGATCGGTTTGTTCGGAGATTCATACGAAAGTCGCGCTACTTTGCTTCACGCCTCATCCGCAGCTCTTACTTTGCCCAAGATGATCTTATTTGAAACGCATTTCAATTTTTCATTCCTTTTGCCAATTGATTCTAATTGGGAAAGTTTTTTGATCACCGTACATGACTCAATCATTATTGATTTAGGCATTTATCGGTGAGTACAACATCTAAAGCTCAAAGAAGAGGACGCAAAAATGAAGAACAGTATGGATAGGTGTCACAAGCGAGCGACGAGTATGAAGCGAACAGAAATTGAAATTTAGTAGAGGGCCAGTTGTGAGAAAGATTGATGAAATCGCTGTTATTCTGCCTAACGTCCACCCAGGAACGGCTTGGGTAGTAGCATGGTGACTACTCTTACCAAGACAGGCAAATAATAAAGCGATTTCAACTCTACTATTATGCTATTCGGCGCATGAGAACAGTTCTAACGATCGGTGGCTTGTTCGGAGATTCATACGAAAGTCGCGCTACTTTGCTTCACGTCTATCCGCAGCTCTTAATTTGCCCAAGATGATCTAATTTGAACCGCATTTCAATTTTGCCATTCCTTTGCCAATTCGTATTCTAATTGGAAAGTTTTTGATCTACCGACATGACTCAATCATTATTGATTTATTGGCATTTATCGGTGAGTACAACATCTAAAGCTCAAAGTAAGAGGGAGCGCAACAATGAAGAACAGTATGGATAGGTGTCACAAGCGAGCGACGAGTATGAAGCGAACAGAAATTGAAATTTTAGTAGAGGGCCAGTTGTGAGAAAAGCATTGATGAAATTGCTGTTATTCTGCCTAACGTCCACCCAGGAACGGCTTGGGTAGTAGCATGGTGACTACTCTTACCAAGACAGGCAAAATAACAGCGATTTCAACCTACTATTATGCTATTCGGCGCATGAGAACAGTTCTAGCGATCGGTGGCTTGTTGAGATCTATACGAAAGTCACGCTACTTTGCTTCACGCCTCATCCCAGCCTTACTTTGCCCAAGATGATCTTATTTGAACGCATTTCAATTTTTGCCATTCTTTTGCCAATTGTTCACAGCTTAGACATTATGATCTGGCATTGAGAGTCGAGTTGTCTGAAAGTCGCGCTACTTTGTTCTTCACGCCCCATCCCGCAGCTCTTACTTGCCCAAGATGATCTCATTTGGAACCGCATTTCAATTTTGCCATTCCTTTTGCCAATTCGTATTCTAATTGGAAAGTTTTGATCACCGCATGACTCAATCATTATTGATTTATTGGCAGTATCGGTGAGTACAACATCTAAAGCTCAAAGTAAGAGGGAGCGCAACGGATGAGGCGGATGAGGCGAAGCAAAGTAGCGCGACTTTCGTATGAATTCCGGAACAAGCCACCGATCGCCAGAACTGTTCTCATGCGCCGAATAGCATATAGAGCTGAAATCGCTGTTATTTTCCTGTCTTAAGAGAGTCACCATGCTACTACCTGCCGTTCCTGGTGACGTTAGGCAGAATCAGATTTCATCAATGCTTTTCTCACAACTGGCCCCCTACTGAAATTTCAATTTCTGTTTCATACTCGTCGCTCGCTTGTTACACCTATCCATACTGTTCTTCATTGTTGCGCCTCTTACTTTGAGCTTTAGATGTTGTACTCACGATAAATGCCAATAAATCAATAATGATTGAGCTGTACTGATCAAAATTTCCCAATATTTACCTTTACAAAGCTAATGAAGAACAATGACATCCTTCTCATGCAAGAGCTGTGTCGATCCTGCCTACATCTAACGTGAGCATAAAACAAAACAAAACGCTAAACCAGTCCGGGAATCGTCATAAACCAGCTAATTTAATATCCATCCTTCCGTGTTTTTCTTCTCCTCGGTGAGCTGTCATGACACGATGCGTGTGCTCGGGTTGATTCTGGTCTGCATTCATTATTTTTCAATTCTGTCACAATAGGTTAGACTATGGAAAATGCTCTAACCATCGAGATCCAGTCGTAGATTTGAGTTTGGTAACAAATAGCGCTTAATTTAATGACGAATTTGATTCTAAGAAAATCATCAAACGTCATTAGCAATTCGTTAAATTGGGAAAATTAGGATATGCACTGCACAGACATGCCTTATTTTTTTACATTTTGAAATAATGATTTTCAATTCGGCCTCCTCTCTCATGTTAAACTAAATGATATTATACGTAGCCCTTGGAAATCTGTATTGCATCATCAACACAACTTTGAACTTTAAGAATGGAGCTCTGAGATTCTTTACAGGATCGATACATAAATTTTACGAAATAATAAATAATTTCAAAATTGAGTATACTAAACTGTATCACCAGCCCACTTGTGAGTCCAGTCGTCGACAAGCTGCATCCTTTGTAGCTCCCGTCAAACGCCCAAGGACACACAAGCTCAAACCTCGATGCCGCCGCAAAAGGGTGCTGTATGAACAATAAAAACGGACTTTACCTTGTTTGTTCCATTATATGAATTGTCTGATGTTTGCACGTGAAGAATCCTGCGTTGCGACCTTTTCTCCATACCGAACGTAGAACAAAACCACCCCGGACTGGACATCACTTGATTTCTGGGACTTCTGGCAAGGAAAACCGGTTTCTATGAAGAATAATGGACACGAGCCAGCCTTCGTCCTGGGGACGCAGATGGTCCTAATAGGAGGCAATTATCGTGCTTGTTTTGATGTCAGGGTCATGAGAGCCAAACTGGCTTACTAACTTAACGCACACGGCGACGCGACAAGGTGAACTGACCAATTGATCTGACCACACGAGAATGGATTTGAGCTGCACGAGGAAGACTTCCGGTGGGTTTGGGATCAGGAAAATCGAAACCGGTTCCGTCTTGGGTTAGTCCGAGGTGTCAAAATGTTTGTTTGGTTTTGATTGTTCAAGGCTTTTATTGACGGCATGTCCTTTGTTTGCTCATTTGTAAGCATACTCATGTGCGTGAGAACGCTATTGGACACCGCGGTGCCGCGGCGAGGGGTCACTTTACGAAGGGACGACCTAATGTCATATTTATGGTGCAATTAGCTTTATTTGATCTTTTATTACTGTTTATCACACTTTCCTACTTGGTTCGGTTGGTTTTGTCCGTGATTGCAGGTAAGTCTTGGACAGGGGCAGCACGTCAAATGTTTGATGTCCGGTGCGCGTCGATATCGAAAGGTTGCACTCTGTGTCATGCTATTGTGCGGTGGACGATGGTCAATCATACGATAATGATGGGCAATTTGTTAAGAAGTTCTTTTCCCTTTTGGTATGGGTCACGCTTGTCAAGTGGGTATCGTACAAATTAGACATTTGTCATGGCGAGAATGAGTGATTATGAATAGTCGGCGAAGTAATTTTTCCTGATGTACCTGACTGGAAAAATGCAATTAGACAGAATGTAGTATATGACGAGATAGAATTGCGTGTTCATTGAAAATGTTTACAAATGAAGGAAAAGCAAGTGTATAAATATGTTTTATGATGGAAATTATAATATGTTCCATATTATTTAGCAATTTGTTCTTGATTAAATTTCTCTTTACTAGATGAACGTTACGAAAATCTTTAACAAACATCGTAACAAATCGGCCTAACTTCTTCCTTCTTGCGTTTTTGTGTCGCATCACTGATAATTTAATTTCGTTTTGATAACACTGAACACATTCTCTCCATCTTTAGTTGCGCCCACACTGCCAGTTTGAGCAAAACAGCATGTATTGTTTTCTTCTGCCAGGTTTCATAACAAAACATGAAGAACGTTATGCTATGTCTTAGGAACAGCAAACACCGCTTGAAAAAAAATCAGCCGTCGGGAGAACCATCCATCATCTTACACCGCAAAAATCCGATGACCATGGTGGGCTGGGCACGTAGCCAGAATGTCAGTGAAAATGATTCTCGGTAACGATCCGACGGATACAAGAAGGTGAGGTGTGCAGCGAGCTAGGTGTATGGATACTAGACTGGCCCAGATTAGTATGGGGTGAAAAAAATGTTGTCGAATTCCACGGGGCACCACCCAGGATTGTGTCTTTGGGTGAGAAAATCAATCTCTGAAAATTTCAACTCAATCGCTTGTTGCATAAGCTGACGCATTTGATTTGAAGTTTGTATGGGGTTTTCAGCCAAAACGTATAGGAAAATACACTTACGGGCATATGGAGACGCTTGGTGTATTGTTTTATAAACTCCTTGTGACTTAACTTTTTGTGCAAAAATTAATAGTAGGGTTACGGCAGGTATTTCCGTCCATCGTCGTAGGGGCTAAAACCAACGAAAGCAACGTACATTTGTTTGAACTCCACTATGGCAGAACGTTTCTCCGAAACTTACGATTTGGTACGTATGAGTTTTACAAAAAAGCGTCTCTTTTATTGGTTTTCGAGACTATGACGAACCGACGAAAATACCTGCCGTGTCCCTAGTTAAATTAATAGTAGGGGGCTGAGGAAATATGAACACCCTAAAGAATCGTGTCATGTAAGATGGGAAACGTTGTAATATTGGGGACCTAAACCACTTAAGTGAATCCTAAATCTAAGCACTACGATGGCTTGAAGTCAATTTAGTGGAAAACAATCAGATTTTGTGATTTTCATGACAATGAAAATCAGGATGAAAAAAATCTCGGTTTAAAAGTATGCGGGTGAAATGGACATGGTGTGTGGGTAAAACGGACTTGCTAATATATTATGCTTAACACAATGTATTTAGTTGATGAATTGTATGCATAGGCTAAGCATTTATAAATTGTGCCTCTTGAAATAAAAATGTTGGATGATGATTGAAAACTTACAAGGAATTTACTAATAAAGCATGTCATCAATAAAAATCATTTAAAAATGCCATTGGTCCGAACAAAACCCGGAAATTCAAATTTCCTAATGAATGCTCGACGTTTCAGGAGGTGAAAAATACAAATTTTTCAAAATAAAATTCCGTTGAAAAAAAATGTATGTACTTCATATGGTTCATATTACCCACACCAGATTTCATTTCATTTATTCAGACTAAGGCCGAAGTGGCTTGTGCGGTATACAAGAGTTTTCTCCATTCGGCTCGGTTCATGGCTACACGTCGCCAGCCACGCAGTCTATTTATTTATTTATTTATTTCGCCAACCGTCGTAGACAAGTACATATAAATATACATAATTTTTCATTTCTTAATGCTAATATACATAAATTGTGAAATATTTAAAATATATTTATAATAAAAATTAACTAGAGATTAAATAGTACAGATAAAAATTGTTATATCTTTTGTCTTATGTGTTGCGATTTCGAATTCTATTAAAATATGTTTTAAGATTCTGCCGAGACATTGTAAAGTCGATAGCTTCGCAGTGTTGATTGTAAATGTCCATTATTCGATTCAAAGGTCCAAATTTGGCATAATTTGTTCGATGATAGTTTGTTATAAATAAAGTACGATTACGAAGTTGCCTTGAAGGAATATAAAAGTTTAATTTTGATAAGATTTCAGGTGAATCAACACGTTGCGAAACGATATCATTTACGAAGGAAACCATTGCTATTTCACGCCGCTCTTTCAAAGTCTGTATGTCAATAAGCATGCAGCGTGCTTTGTATTATGGGAGTGGAAATGATGTCCAGTCTAATTTACGAAGAGCAAATAGTAAAAATAGCTTTTGTACAGATTCTAATCTCTCTTCGTGCGTGATTGAGAAAGGAGACCATACAATACTGCAATATTCCATTATTGATCTAACATAAGCTACATAAAGTGTTTTAATTGTATATGGGTCATGAAAGTTATAGCAGAAACGCTTTATGAACCGTAGCATATTATTAGCCCTGTGAATGATTGTGTTGTAGTGGTCTACGAAAGAAAGTTTAGAGTCTAAGATTAATCCTAAGTCTCTTACTCTTTCACATTTTTCCACATTCTGATTCCCTAATGCGATTGAAATGTTTGGTATTGTTCTTTTCTGCTAAATGATATTAAGTTGCATTTCTTTACATTCAGTTCTAATAGGCTTTTCTTGCACCATATGTAGAATTTGTCTATTTCATTGCGGAATACATTGATGTCGACTTTATTTCTTATTTCCATAAAGAGCTTCATATCATCGGCATAAATTAACACTTTAATGTTTTTCAGAATGAAGGAAATGTGTGAAATAATTTCAATCAAATTATTTTATCAAAAGTCAATTATTCCATATTAAATCCAATTAATTCGAGTTTCTTTAAGTACATTGCACAAATAGACCACAAATGTCCTTCTGATCCTTCAAGGACACTCTCAGGTATCTCAAGTTTGTTGCTATTGTATAGCATGCCAACGTACCTCGATAAAAATAATTTCAATCATTTTATTTAATAAAAAGTCAATTATTCCATATTAAATCCAATTAATTCGAATTTCTTTAAGTACATTGCACAAATCGACCCAAAATGTCCTTCTGATCCTTCAAGGACGTTCTCGGGTACCCCAAGTTTGTCGCAATTGTATAGCATGCCAACGTACCTCGATAAAAATAATTTGACTGATACCTGAGAATGTCCTCGAAGGATCAGAAGGACATTTGGGGTCGATTTCTGCAATGTACTTAAAGAAATTCGAATTAATTGGATTTAATATGGAATAATTGACTTTTTATTAAATAATTTGATTAAAAATATTTTTATCGAGGTACGTTGGCATGCTATGCAATTGCGACAAACTTGGGATACCTGAGAATGTCTTCGAAGGATCAGAAGGACATTTGGGGTCGATTTGTGCAATGTACCTAATTGATATGCATTTTTGAATTATGTATGTATATCTTATCGGTTTTTAATTTCGTTTTGAATTAAAATTGTTGGAAATGCATTTTATACTGTATATTCCTTACTTTCAGGCGTAAGCCCTTGTTAATGTTTTGGTGTGTATTTAGGAGTTTTCTAATGTATTTATATGATTTTTAGCCCGAAATCACGCTTTTAGTATAAAACTGCCAATATTCAACTTAAGTATAAGGTTTTATATATGTTTTCGGCCTAGAATTTTTCAAGGAATCCGATTCCGTAGAGTTATCTAACATATAAAGCGTTTTGAAAAGTTTAGTATAAGAAAGTATGGGAAATTTTGAGGTACGTTGAAAAACAAATATAGTTCCGGAAGGTACGTACTTGGTACATTACAGTAGCGATAAAATTGGGAAGTTTTACGAAGATTTTCGAAAAATCGACCGTCTATTCAGCAGGCCACCGATTTTCTAGGAAATATTGAGGTACGTTCAAAATCCCCGGAGGTACGCATAGGTACGCATTTGGTACATCAACTTAGAGGTATTTATTTTCAATTTTATGATAAGTGGCCTGTCAGCTAGACGGACAGTTTTTTTTTTCGAGCTATCGCCAACATTTTCGTCGAGGTGCATTACAGATGGAAAATTGTCTGATTTTAATTTTGTTTTTACGTAATTGAAAAATTTCTTTGGACAGGACTTTATTTCAAGCTCAGTTTTTGAATTATATTTTTCAAGTGCATTACTGATGGCAAGATTCAGTTGGTCGCAGATTTCCAAATATTTTGATCACTCTCTTCTTTCTTGTAGATTTTATGTGATTTTTGCACGCGATTTTTCAAATTTTTTATTTGACTGTTGTACCAGATTGGACTTTTTGTATTTCTTTGTCGTCGTTTTTTCTTAAGTGGAATTTCTTGTTTAATTATTTGCTGTAAAGTTTCGTTAAAAGTGTATGCAGCAGTATCGATGTTTCCTTCATTCCTTAGAATTGATTGCCAATTAATACTATTTAATCTTAGTTTAATTCTTTCATAGTCCGCTGAATGGTATTCGAAGACTTCCTCGTACTCATAGTCGTTGGGTCTTTGGTGGGCGTGAATGATTAAAGAATATTCGATTGCTGTGTGAAACGCTTCATTTTTCCACAATGGATTTAATGATTCAGTCACACAGAAATCTTCATATACGTTAGTTTATAAAAAGTAAAAATAGCATTGCTGTCTGTTTTTTGTATGGTTTATTTGATTAAGCCCAAATTTAGAGGTTGAATCGAAAATAAATTGCAATGTTTCACTGTCCCCAACGACTGGGGGTAGAAATCTGCGGAGGGTCCGTAAGTCATCTTCCACCTGATCGATCCACCTTGCCCGCTGCGCACCTCGCCTTCTTGTGCCCGTCGGATCGTTGTCAAGAACCATTTTCACCGGGTTACTGTCCGACATTCTGGCTACGTGCCCGGCCCACCGCAGTCGTCCGATTTTTGCGGTGTGAACGGTGGATGGTTCTCCCAGCAGCTCATGCAACTCGTGGTTCATTCGCCTCCTCCACGTACCGTCCGCCATCTGCACCCCACCATAGATGGTACGCAGCACTTTCCTTTCGAAAACTCCCAGTGCGCGTTGGTCCTCCACGAGCATCGTCCAGGTCTCGTGTCCGTATAGGACTACCGGTCTAATGAGCGTTTTGTAGATTGTCAGTTTGGTACGGCGGCGAACTCTATTCGATCGGAGCGTCTTGCGGAGTCCAAAGTATGTACGATTTCCAGCCACTATGCGTCTCCGAATTTCTCTGCTGGTGTCATTTTCGGCAGTCACCAGTGAGCCCAAGTACACAAATTCTTCTACCACCTCGATTTCGTCACCACCGATGCAAACTCGCGGTGGGTGGCTCACATTGTCTTCTCTTGAACCTCTTCCTATCATGTACTTTGTTATCGACGTGTTGATGACTAGTCCGATCCGCTTGGCTTCCCTCTTAAGTCTGATGTAGGCTTCCCCCATCTTCTCAAAGTTTCGTGCCATAATATTTATGTCGTCGGTGAAGCCAAATAGCTGGACGGACTTATTGAAAATTGTACCACTCGTGTTAATCCCTGCTCTTCGTATTACCCCTTCAAAGCAATGTTGAATAGCAGACACGAAAGACCATCACCTTGCCGTAACCCTCTGCGGGTTTCGAATGGACTCGAGAATGCCCCTGAAACTCGAACTACGCACATCACCCGATCCATCGTCGCTTTGATCAACCGTGTCAGTTTATCCGGAAAACCGTGTTCGTGCATTAGCTGCCATAGCTGGTCCCGATCGATTGTATCATATGCGGCTTAGAAGTCGATGAATAGATGATGTGTGGGCACGTTGTATTCGCGGCATTTCTCCAGTACTTGGCGAATGGCGAACACCTGGACCGTGGTGGAGCGTTCACCCATAAAACCCACCTGGCACTGCCCCACGAATTCCCTGGCAATTGGTGCTAGTCGACGGCATAAAATTTAAGAGAGTACCTTGTAGGCGGCGTTCAGCAATGTGATTACGCGGTAGTTGCTACAATCCAGCTTATCGCCCTTTTTGTAGATGGGACACATGACACCTTCCATCCACTCCTGAAGCAAAACTTCCTCCTCCCAAATCATGGTAATGACCTGAGACGAGACCTGCAAAGACGGCTTCTTTTTCCTTGATTTGACACTTGTTCTTCTTTTCATCACAGTTGATCATCGATTCTCAACTGTTTCCTTGAGTGTTTCACCTAAATCCCGGATAGAATCTTCTGAGCACAATAAAAGTGTTTGTGATTTACGGATTTGTAAACTTATTTTTATAAAGATTTTCCTATCGGAAATAAAACACGTATTCATAACAGTTCAATATTAAGCTGTCCGGCTTTTCTAGAATACTTTTCAAAGTGAAAAAGTACTCGTAAAACAAAATCATTCGGAATACTTTTTGAGGGATACCAATACTTTTACACAAAAAGGTGCTGGTTGCATCTGACAATTCGTGACAGCGCTTGCTGGTTGCAGATGAAGTTACATTTTTTCCTCTTTGCAAGTCCCGTCCCAGGTAATGACCCAGTGCAGCGCTCTAGCCAGTGCCTCACCACCGTGTTTAAACAGCTCTCCCGGTAGTTTGTCAACTCCAGGGGCTTTGTTGTTCTTCAGCCAGCGGATCTCCTCCTGGATTTCCTGGAGATCCGGAGCCGATAAAATTATGTCCTGCGCGCGTTCTCCCAGGTCCATCACCATACCGCCATCTTCGTCTGCCACATCGCCATTCAGGTGCCCTAGCAGCACAATGCAGACCAATTTGGTTGCAACTACTCAAATGTGACTGAATTCGGTTGTATAGGGGTTACAGTAACTATTGTGTAACATGTGTGCTACTTGGGTGTTCTTCGTAGTGCTGCCTCCACCTTTGGATCACCTCACGCTCTTTCGTAAGAGGGTTCCCGTTTATGTCATTACACATATCAGGCTGTGGAACGTGGCCCTTACGTGAACGGTTTAACTTCTCATAGAACTTTCGTGTGTTATTAGCGCGGTACAGTTACTCCGTCTCTTCGGGGTCTCGATCTTCCTGCTGGCGCTTTTCCCTCTTGAAAATCGAGTTTTGTCTGTTCGAGTTTTGTCTGTTGTACACCGTCGAGAGTTTTAAGCGCAGGCATACTGCAACGAGGTAGTGGTCGGATTCAATATTCGCACTGCGGTAAGTGCGGACGTTCGTGATGTCGGAGAAGAATTTACCGTTGATTAGAACGTGGTCGATTCGGTTTTCCGTTTCTTGGTTAGGTGATCTCCATGTAGCCTTGTGGATATTTTTGCGGGGAAAGAAGGTGCTTCGGACTACCATTCCGCGGAAGGCTGCAAAGTTTATGAATCGTTGGCCGTTGTGATTCGATACGGTGCACACTATCCGGCCCGATGACCGGTCTATACATTTCCTTCCTTCCTACCTGAGCGTTCATGTCACCGATGACGATTTTGACGTCCCGCAGTGGGCCAGCTGTACGTAGAACGCCTCTTTCTCGTCGTCGGGTCTCCCTTCGTGTGGGCAGTGCACGTTGATGATGCTACCGTTGAAGAAACGGCCTTTTATCCTCAGCTTGCACATCCTTGCGTTGATTGGCTGCAACCCAATCACGCGTTGGCGCATCTTACCCAGCACTATGAAGCCGGTTCCCAGCTCGTTGGTGGTGCCACAGCTTTGGTAGAAGGTAGCCGCTCGATACCCGCTTTTCCACACTTTCTGTCCTGTCCAGCAAATCTCCTGCAGCGCCACGACGTCGAAGTTGCGGGGATGTAATTCATCGTAGATCATCCTGTCGCAACCTGCGAAGCCTAGCGACTTGCAGTTCCTTGTTCCAAGCTTCCAATCGTGATCCTTCATTCGTCGCCTAGGTCTTTGCCGATTATATCGAGTCGTATAATCTCTTATATTGCTCATAATTATTGGTTTTTCAGGCGGCTTATTGGGCCTGCGCAAACCTCCTGTCTCGTCGGAGGGCCGTCGTGTCAGGTCTGTTTCGTGTCCCCCTGACACCAGGACTCAGGCTTATACGGCACACGGTCGCTTTGGTGGGGCCTACTTGCGGATGCATGCAGCTTTTTATAGGAATTTAACAGGGCCCACTGTCAAGCCCCCCACATCCTATGCAAGCCCCACAACTCGCAGATAGCCTGGGGAGGGATCGTCAACCCCTTAGACATAGTCCTTGCTGCCCGCAACCTTGCTTAAGAAATTTTATTATTTATATTCGAAAGGAAATTACACTATTTTTACAAGATAAAGCAAAACCAATGCCCAAGCTGCATGATCCTGAATGGGTGAGTGGCTTGGCCTTTATAGTAGATGTCACCAAACATCTCAATGACTTGAACATAAAGCTGCAAATCAGGGATCAACACGTCGAACTTTTATTATCCAACATGCAAACTATTGAAACAATTTGGCACAACTGATTGTCGAATCCATATAAATTTCTAAAAAATAAATTCTGTAGAAAACAGTCGAAGCCGTTCAACAGAAATGTTCAAGCCTATTCGCTAATTTTTGAGAACACAGTTCCTCAACCCCGTTTACTGATGTGAATGGTTCAAATGGAGATAATTGACTTAAAATGCAACAACGAGCTCAAATCTATAATTCAGAAAGGCACATCTTTCGTAAGATATTTTCTCTCTCCAGAAGTACACATCTGTGTGACCAACTCTTATCAAGAGGAAGGAAGCTATATGGAATGCGGTGAACACAGCATCTCAACAGATTATGTCGAAACTGCAGCGGTGGTGGCGTCTTGAACAAAACCAACGTGTGCAGTAAGGGCACCTGTGATGCAGTGAACACTTTGCTCACCCCGACAACCAACATGTCGCGGGTGGGCTGCGGGGACCTCAGTATGTAGATATAGAGGTCATTGCGGTTCACGCGCGGTGGTTGTTGTCGGGTGCTCGTCTCAACGTGAGATTATGATACGGACCGTTAGGTTACTATCATAGCTTGCGATCGACGGGTGGTGAGGTAGCCACCCTTGAAGTCGATGTTGTGTGTATTGACGTCAAGTGCGTTAGCATAGGCGTGAGCGTTCTCAATAGTCCCCCCCTGATGTATTGCTTAATTGCGGGCCGGGGGTACGGACTGGCGAAAGGGTTTTGGTTTTAGTGGGTCGGGTAAGAGTTACATGACATACCCATCCCCACACTACCTGAGTACCTCCTCAGGTGTCTGGTTGCAGATTTCCGTTTACCCTTGCTAAAAAAAAAAACTCTTATCAAGAATAAAGACAGCAAAAAGCAATTGTTGATCTTCATTATCTGTTTGCAAAATTCGGTCGCCGATGGTGAAATAAATATGCGTCGATTATTGGAAAGAAGCTAACAATTCCGTCTAAAAAGAAAAAGGAAATAGGCACAAAAAAGATTGTGCAAACGCATGTTTACTTGTTCTTCAAAACAATTTTGGCCATTTTGTAAAACTAAATGTATAAAAAATATGTACCGAATTTTTTCTGGCCCGCTAGCAAGTGGTTATTCTGCAAACTGGTCCGTGGCTTGAAAACGGTTGGACAGACCTGGCATTGGCTAAGCATCTATTAAATGTGCCTCTTGAAATAAAAATGTTGGTTAATTATTGATATATATTACAATGATTTTACCAAAAAAAAACCATTCTAAATCAATAAAAATCACTTAAAAATGCATTGGTCTGAACAAAGCTCGGAAATTCGAAATTCCCAATGAATGCTTGACGCTTTCGGAGACAAACAATACAAAATTTTCAAAATAAAATCTCGTTTAAAAATACGTATGTACTTCATATGGTCCATATTACCCACACCAGAACGTGTACGTTTTACCCCACCATGATCCAATTTCTTGAAAAATTCTCAAAAAATCGAATTTGGTGATAAATTATCAATTCAACCCATTGTACTTTGATTAGACTAAGTTTGCAGATTAGCTATGCCGCTTTCTGGTTTAAAAGCTTTAATAATGCGCATACAAAATTGGAACAAAAATGGAATTTCAGCGCTTCAGTATATGGAAAAGTCTCAAGAAAATACAAATCGAATATCGTAATCGAAATCGAGGCCACGTGATCATAAGGATTTCGAAGCACAGGATCGTAATCCTTACAGCTATTTTCTAACTAAGCAGTTAATTCAAGCAAACCGAATGACCAGACTATCACTGCAAATAGTTAAATACGCACCTTAAGAAACGATCTTCTAGATTTTTATTTTGCTGATCTTACATTATTAATTGAGATTTGCAAATCCACTGCCAGTCACTTTCAGTACAATTATGTCCACCCCGAAAACAAATACACTGGATTTTGTTTTTACACGATTTACACTTTCTTAATTTTTCACCCATCCTAAATGCTTGACGCATATTAATTACCATGTGATTTTTCTTTGAATTAATTAGGATTTTTTGAAACATGTTGCAAAGCTTTTAATAGCAAATTGAAGTCATACGAACAAAAATACGAGCGAAAAAAAATCGGGTAAAAACAAAATCCTGTGTAGCACCTGGAACTTCGCATTTGCTCCGGCTCCTGACCTGGGTTTTCTCATCTCTTGCTCATTAGCTCTGTACATCAAACAAACCTTCCCGTTGGTTTTATTGTGTGGTACGAAGTACCTCTGTGGCTGTTGTACTGACAGCCTTTTGGGCTTGTTACCACAATGTGTTTAAATGCGTTCTTCAGTTGGGTGTCCTTCCATCGAGCTTATAAGCGAATTTCTCAACGCCCTTGCCCGACAGGCGCTGTATGTCCATCCGCATGGTTCTTTCACGCATAGAACCGCTGATGCTGGACAGCCTTGCGCGAATCTTACATACCGCCAGATAGTGGTGAGAGTCGATATTAGACCCTCGGACGGTCCACACATCTATGACATCTGAGAAATACCGACCGTTCACCAAAATATGGTGTGCTTTCGAAAATTCATGCGTGAAAAATAGGTGCCACAGATAGCTTTTCCTCTGGCTGTGACTCGTGTCAGGTCGTTGTCATTGGTAGTTGCGTGAAGACTCACCTTTCGCATGGCTGGGCGTAAGGACACTTTCCTACCAATTTGTTAGTTTGCGTCTCCGATGATGAATTTCACGTCGAGTTTTGGGCATTCTCCCTAGGTCTTGTCTAGACATTTAGTCGAATGGAAATTTAGTCCAATGTTGAAAGTAAATTTTATCATAATAGGTAATTTAGTAATATGGGAAATTAGTCAATGGATTTTTGATTAAATTGGATTAACCCTTCCAGGACGGATGGGTCATATATTGTATACCCAGCATTTTAGATTTGCTGTGTAAAATCATAGAAGAAAGATAGATCCCCACTTTCTTCAGCAAAACTATTCACCAGGATGTTGGCTTTGCAGGAAAAATATCGGGAGCCAAGTTTGACTATACCCCGAACACCCAAATATCCGATACCTGTGGAAGATTTCGCTCCTGAGAGCATGCAAATGAATCACATTGCTGGATAGTTCTGAATACTCAGACAAGTTGAGCCAACCTGAACGTTATGGCTGTGATTATTGTCAGGAATACGAGATGCTCAAGGTACTCCAAAACGTTCTCGAGTTCAGCTCATGACACTTACCGGATCAATCAAGGTTTTGACAATGTCCTCATCCTCTGTGTACCCATTCCGGTTTAATAGGCATGATGCAAACCCAATTTTCTTGAATACGAGATGCCTTAAGGTACTAGAAAACGTTCTAGAGTTCAGCCCACAGTATCTATCCGATCAATCAAAGCTTTTGCAATGTACTTATCGTCGGTATACACCCAGTCTGGTTCAATAGGCATCATCCAAAATCTTGTTTCTTAAATACAAGATGCTCATGGTACTTTGAAGGGTTCTGAAGTTCAGCCCACAATATCTACCAGATGAATAAAGGCTTTAGCATTGTCCCCATCGACAGTATAGGTTCTCCCCCAATCTAGTTCAATAAGCATGAACGCATCACGCAAATCTAATTTTGTTGAATACGAGATCTTCAAGGTAGTTACTTCAAAATGTTCTGGAGTTCAGCCCACGGTATCTTTCAGATCAATCAAGGCTTTTGCAATGTCCTGTTCAATAGATACATACGCATCATGCAAACTCAATTTTCGTGCATACGGGATCTTCAAGGTACTCCAAAATATTCTTTAGTTTAGTTCATAGTATCTACCAGATCAAGGCTTTCGCAATATCTTCATTATCGGTATTTACCCAATCCGGTGTAATAAGCATATGATCCTAATTTCCATGAACATGAGATCCAATATCCAAGGTGTTCCAAAATGATCTTGATTCAAGATGCACAATGACAATAAGGTTAACCTACTATTTATTCTGCGGTCACGGATGATCAAGTAGTTCAATCGTTACGGTTCCACCCAAGCAGTACAAGTCAGTCATAAATGGTTACAGCAACTTGATTGTGACTGAATCTGGTCACATATGAGTTGCAGTAACTTATCAGTAACATGTGTGCTGCTAGGGCAGGACGTTTTTGTAAACCTAAACTGGGATATCATATATAAGGGTCTATAATACAGTCGATCCTCTATGAGTCGCTAAAGAAAGGACCATTGACTCAAGCATACCTCGAGATGTGGAATAGAAGTTCCTTGGAAAATTGATTGAAAGATCTATTAGAGTAGCCGAGAAAATATTTTTAGTATGGCATCATTTGCTTCCACGAGTCGATACCGAGTCGTAGAACATCGACTCATGGAGGCCCTATTGTAGCTTGTGAAAATAATGAATAAAATCGTACCGGCTCAATGAACCTGCTGTGATGTTTGGCGTTTAGGACTTGGATGATCGGGTAGATCGCATGACAGGCCGGTTTGAAGAACCATAAAGGCCTGTAGTGGCTTGTAAAAGCGTTGAGTGAAATCCTTTCGGGTTTTGGGACATGCTGGGGTGTTTTACGATGCACATATACATCTTTCTGGGCTTGGTTGATCGAGTAGATTGCATCTTTTGAACTCCTGGGCGTTTTGGAGAACCTAAAAGGTCTATAGTACCTTAGCGTTGCACGTATACGTCATTAAGGACTTGGTTGATTGGGTAGATCGCATCTTATGAACTCTTGGGCGTTTTGGAAAACCAAAAAGGTCTGTAGTAGGTAGTAACCATAATGAGTGAAATTCTTTTGGCTCAATGAACCTGCTGGGATGTTTAGCGATGCACGAATACATCGTTCAGGGCTTGGTTGATCGTGTTGATTATATGTTCTGAACTCCATGCCGTTTTGGAGACCCTGAAATAGGTTACGTTGACTCAATGGGTTTTGCTTGGATGGGTTTTGCTTGGATGGCTTGCAAGTCAGTTACGCGTCTGTACAGGAATGTCCTTTCTCTTTGGAGATCTTTGAAGATATCAGCCCCTTTGGATAAAGAGCACTCCTCCCAATATCTTCGGGTAGTAGAATCGAGGCAAAGGCGAAGCCAGCGAATGAGTAATACGTCCCAGAATTCCGTTCTCCTATCTGCTGCAGCATTTTGACATTGGCTTCAAACTTTTTAACAAGACTTTGGAGATCCGATGGTGATTCTCGTTTCAGGGAAGAAGAATCAAACAGGGAGTCCACGTACGAATGGAAGTTATCCAGCAGCAATTTCCACGTAATTGAATAATTATTGGAACAGATGGGGATCGTCTGTATAAGCTGCAGTACTCCACTCGACAGTGACGACCGGTAATAATGAAATTATTGGATGTTAGACAGACCAGTAGCAGAGTGAACGAGAGAGATGTACAAGTCATGGAAATTTAACTAATTTCACATTTTCCGACGAAAAACAGGGACAATCGCATCTGTGATACCGACAGAGGGACATGCGTCGAATTATTTGGGGAGTTACGATTCTGGATGACTGCCGGTTTATTGTGGGTCAGCAAAAAGCTCTTTATCCGGTAATATGCTGTCTCTTGCGCTAGTTCGCTCCTTCGGGTATAAGTCCAACGACGCTTCATCTAGCGTCTCAAGTTCACTTTGTATGTTTCTGTAGTCCAATAATAGCTTGGTCAGACTTTCTAGTCGTATTGGAACCTCGACCGATTGCCTATTTTCGTCGAAGTCGTCAACGAAAGCTTTGAGCTTTGAGACTTTGAGGATGTTAGAATCTGCGAACAACGAGCCACAGCACGCACAGATAGAAAATTAGAAGTAAAGGAAAGCTAATTACATACTTCTTCAGGCAATTTGATTGCCTTGAACTTAATATATAGCACAGCAGAAGACGATCTGATTTAAATAGCGGCAGATTGGTAAGGACATTTTTGGAATCGTTCAGCGTGGTGACTCAGGGATCGAAGAGGTGCTGGTTCCGCGGAGGTCAACACGACTCGGTTCGAAGGACCAATGGTTATAAAAGCGAACAGATGGGTTATCTGAGTTACAAGAGGGTTCCAGAGGTGGTCACTTTCTTTTTCAAGAGCTCTTCACTACAATTCCACTCTATGAAAATGAAGACAATTTTCACTCGTGACTTTCTTGCGATTAAATTCCAACTTTATACCAACTTCTACTGATTCTTAACTTCTCATACAACATTGATTTCACTCGTACTCGATACTTGAACTATTTAATTCGTTGATGTTGTTGGCGATGTAGTCCTTCGCAGCAAAATTGACCCGTACCTTTCACGACGTTCTTTTATAACCAGGGATAGCGGAGGAAGGTGTGACGCCATACTACTGTTCAATTCGTCTCGTGTAACAAGGCTTCACAATCGTATTGTTTAAGTCCACATTTAGAAGGCGAATAACAGTTAATTCGTGATAATGGCAAACGAACATAGGGTATGCCGCCTTAACTGGGCTGCGAAACCTAGCTGCCATATTAGAATGACGTGAAATATTATTTTAAATTTTCACTAAATTGTTTGCAGTAAGTATAGTGTTAAAGAACGGCACAAAGTATCATTCAATATTTTGGAATAATTCATTTGGCTTTTCTACATAAGTTGAGCTTTGTCAGCTCAGATCAAAGTAAGTCGTGGTCGTGAGAAGTCACAAATTTGTCATAACGTCAAAAAAAAATTTTCAACATTCAATCTCAAAGAGTTGCCGAATTTATTAAAATGGAAGCTATAGAACCCTCAAGACCGAAGCCTGCAAACGGATCTCTACAGCTCGTTGAATCCAGAGTCACGCCAGCTGTACAGCCAAAGAAGTCCGGATCAATTAGGATTTTTTCCATGTCTCGTGGTTTTTGCTGCCTGTTGCCCTTGATAACGTTAAACGGAACAATAATCTGCCTCCTTTCGTCGCTGTTGTCAACTATGAAGTTCATGGGAGGTAAATTGATTCAATTCCATCGGTAGAGCAGGAAGAGAGTAAGTACTTCATGAGCAAAGTGAGTACCTTTTTACCATTATTATCTTACTAAATAATTTCTTTTAACTAGTATAACACATGTCTACTAATGTGATGTTAAATAGCATCCTGGAGTTTTATAAAATAGCATCTTGATTTCGAATGTTTATTAAATAATATTGAATATTCAAAGTGAAATAAATGCATTTACATCGCTCACTGGAGATGTGCATGAGCTTTATGACCGCACAATTTTTATCGCCTACTGGAGATAATAGAAAACAAAGTAATTTGTGAAACTAAAGTAATTCATTCAAGTAAAAACAAATAATCATAAAAAATACCAATCCATTGTATCATCGAGATATGTATTTCAGATTTATTATTAATGTATTGTGCGGCACTAATTATACTCTCCATGTCTCCGTGTCTGCTAACGAAACCGCAACCACCCTTCGACACTATATATATGCTGTCTACAATTTTTAAATTGTTTGGATTTTTCAACATTAACCGTACCCTTAGTGGAGGTAGCACCAATAGTGGAGGTAGTGGGGTTTAAATGGGATTTATTATATTTATAGACTTTACGATGGTTTCAGTTAATGCGTCGTGCTTTAAATATCCTTTTAAATGCAACTTACCTTAAGATTTCGCTTGAAAAACTATTGAAAACAATGATTTTCCTTAACAAAATTGACTCCCTTGCACCTATAGTGGTGCAACTGTACCAATAGTGGCGAGTCTGATAAGAAACCAATGGATAGCACCACTATAGGAACCAAAATTAATTTTTACCGCCACTAAAGGAACAGTGTACCCATAGTGGTGCAAGCAATATTTGGTAATTGTTGATGTTAAATGACATCTATCTCATTTTTGTTAGCAAATTTATTAGTTTATCTATTGACTAAAATAATAAAGCAGTAAGTTTCCCATAATTATAATTTTTTAAAAAATATTTTCTTTTGTAGATCTACTAATACCTCCACTATTGGTACCGTTACCCTATTGATGTGATTATTTATTTATGTAAGAAGTTCATCACTGCCGGCTTATTGAAGGCTAAATACAAATCGATCATACAGACGGGTGGATCAGCATGCAAGACAAAGGGCCAAGATGGTGGCTATCTACATAGGGTATCTGTTCCATTATTAATAACATGCTCCTATATCAATAACATTCGCAAAACAGGCAATTTAGACTCAATTTGTGTCGTGTTTTGTTGTTATCCGGCGTGCTCACTGCTGAAAAAAATCACAAAAATGAGAAATAAAACAATTTGCGCATCAATTCTTTGTTTTCGAATGGTATTGATTTGGGTACATGGTATGAATTCAAGGAGCAGTTCCCCTACATACAAACATACATCATCAAATTAAAATTATTTCAAAATTATAATAACAATATCGATTTTATTTTCAAAACTCATTTCCATTCCATGTATTATCATTATCATTATTATAAATTTAAACATTATTTTCATTTGATTGTTAGTTCAAACCAAACTATTTTATTTTTAGGATATTATCATGACAACACACAATATGAGATGGTATACAAACGAAAATCAATATTCCAGCATTCATATGAATTTGGAATGAAAAAAAAACTTAACAAATAGCACTTGAGTTGAACCGACAAACGAAAAAAAAAATCAATTTGCATTAATTTTTGTTGAATGTATGGCAATATTTATTACAGTTATTACAAAAATTGTATCACTTTTAATTATGCTTACAATGTTCACAAAAATCACTACTATCTACGGTATATGTTTCTAAAAACTACCAACAATCAAAAAAGCAAAGCGAGAGATGAACCGGTCTTGGGCTGAAAATCTCTTCGTGCACGGGTTCTATGCTATTCTTCTTATTAAATCTCTACCATTTGTTTAATTTTATTCATTTTTCAGAATATTTACAAATTTTATTATTTCCGTTCGTAATCCTAGGTAGTCAACCACATGGAAATTGGAGACAATATTTTATTATAATAACTGTATACTTTGTAATAGTCACGCTTTGATCGCCCCGCAAAGCCATTGAATTATTTATTCTTATTATTTTATATTCATCACATTGCTTCTTATCATGAATATATTTCATATTATTTTTCATTTCATATGCTATATTATATATTGTATATATTTATAATCAGTTTTCCAGTGAATTAATGCCGCCAGGGATACATTTTCCGATACAGGCCCGGGGTTCAGTGATTCTTCGACCGAAACGCCACCGTATTAAGTTGTACTTACAGGAAGTAGTTACTTATAGCTTAAATTAACAATGAAATTGATGTTTCAGAGCAAGATATTGGAGCACCGTAGCTTTATAGGATTCTATACCTATTTCATATATTCTCTACACATGCCCAAATTTCTTTTACAATATAACTGATTTGAATATAAATATACAGGGGTTGGGAGGGTGCATCAGGGCATCAATGTAGTTACAATTGGACAATGAAGTGGTAGCCAATCGGAGTCAAGGAAGGAAAATATTAGTCGTACGCGTCTATTATTTTTATCTCCAACAGTTGTTAACCAGTTGACGCGCCCTTCTTCAAACAAACCATCCCGTGGAAAGCTTGATAAGTATTGCAAATTTCATTATTATATTTGTTGGATCATTCTGCTGGAAGGAGATTCTCATATTCCCGTGGGTTTCGTGTAAGTGTCTCTGCTTACAGGTCCACCACCCCCATTTTTGGCCTTTCATACAGCATTATGTTGAATTCAGAATCATATTGAAATTTGACCTTACTGCCAAGTGGAACCGCATGCAGAGCAAGACTCTATCCAGGATGGTGGCTTACTTCATACATACATACATACAAGTTGAGCTTTGTCAGCTATGACATTTGCTAATCCAACTTATTTTTCCGTGGGGTACGTTATGAACATTCTAGAACCTAACGAGACTTTAACTGTAATTCACTCAGCATTTCATTTGTATAATTCACAATTGCATAGATAAGATGTCACATGCAGTTAATTCTTAGTGTCTCATGAGCTTGGTAGCACATTTTCTTTTATGTTTTTATCGCTTGCCACAATTCTTGTTCGAGCCTCAATAAAAACTAACCACTCGCTCGTAAAGTTCAGATAGAGCTCAACAAAGAACAAATCTTCCAATTCCGTTTCATCGCTTTTGCTTTAAACTGCGCTGCTGCCTTGGGCCTCCTGACCCTGCCTTTTATGACCTCAAACAACAGTCGTGAAATACACTCGCACTGTACGTCTTTAATTACTATTGTAAACATGTGTCCTTTCCAAACATTGAACTCTTTCTGCATTCTATCATCGTCAGCTGGGTGGATGCATGTTTGTCCGCTTATTGCCCCAGCAGATTTCCTTAAGGATATGGGGAAGGAGGGCGTGTTTGCGAACGAACCCATCTTTAGATGTAGAGAAAGTGACGTAGAAAACAATTGCCCGTCGCCGTTGTCGGTTTCGTCTGGCCCATTGTTCGGCATTATTGCCCTCGAGGGATCTATGGGTGGTAAACAGTCTACCCACGATACCCACGATGATGAACGTGAATGGGAGCGTGGTCTACGCGAGGTAGCATACAGGATCGGTTAATTGGTCATATATTGTATTTCAATAATATTTGATGGAGAATTTAGATTTATGGTCTTTATGCTGTTGAACCTTGGTGTAACTTTGCTAATCGATCCTCCGGTTTTATAGAACGTTCGCATACAACTACAAGGACTTCAAGAACTTTTCAGTATTTCTTTTGGAGCATACCAGAAATCACTTAGGATTTTTATTTAGAAATATTTGTAGAACTATTGGTTTTTCTTTTTCAGGCTAAATAAATATGAAGTGGTAGGGACACATGCTGATTATTACTTGGCCGCATCCCAAGGAAATTAATTGCATTCTAATACAAGTTTACTTTCCGTAAATTCCCGGTGTCAAACCATCAAACCATTTTGTTGTTTAGAAGAGGCTTTGCTGGCCTTTGTTTTATTTCCCAGCAAACCTTTGAGCTACTGTTTCTATGTATGATGAGAAACTAAGCTCCCATCAGTACAGTGCAATATGGACTCGCAAGCGGAACCATTGTTCCAACATTTATGATTAGAAATTATTTCCACGCAAAGCATAAACAATTTCCAAAACTTTGAAGTGCATACAAATAAGTGCCAATAAGGTGCAGGATTTTGTCACGTGCTGAACAACCAGCATAAACAGAAGAATTAATGACTCCCCAAAGTGGATTTCGAACTTAACTGCGACGCCTGATGAGAGGATGATGATGATGGTTTGGCTGGCTTTTTCTTAATTATCCAAGTTTTTCAGCCAACCCAACACTGATCGTTGGAAACCCCTTCGCTGGCTGCCAAGGAAACGCATCACTCGGATAGAAGTAGGAAAAAAAAGGTCTGGCGACTGATGCAGATGGAGACAGCAGCAAAAAAGTTGTGGTCTCGGCGTATAAATTGAACCACGTTTTGTAGGTAAGTGAAGTGCATGCGGTATCGCAAGGTACAACTTTGGCAACTGATGTTGTCGACAAACCATCCGACAACGACGACGATGGCGGCGGCGGCGGCTTCGACGCTACAAAGTATATCGACGTCAACTTGAACCGGTCACAGCTCTGGAAGTTCCCTTCTAACCCAACCCATAGAGCCCGGCCCAGCCGGCAAGATGAGATTGGCGCAAATTAGAATTAAATTTTTAACTCATTAATTTGTTGGGACGACGCGGTGTTGACGGCAACCAAGCGACGCTGGCTGCTCGGAAGACAAGTAATTGGAAGAGGTGGATCCGGCAAGGCGCTAGTAAAAAGGAAAATCGAATACAAGTTGATGGGCTTTTCGCGGGACGATCCGGCAAAACAGGGCAAACGAGCGAATGAGTGAGTGCAATGTGGAGCTTCATTACTCTGGCTGGCGATTCATTACCGGAACGAAAGTGAGGGAGGATACCCTGAAGCGCTCGGGAAACTTAATCACTACTGGGCCGATGATGCTGTGCTACTTTTATGCACAACAACGTTTCTGTCGAAAACATTGGGCATAGGTGGTCGCAGTGTTGACCTGCCATTGCAAAAGGGTTTACTTTAATTTGTTTATTTTCCATATGATAGAATGTCGACTGACAGCAGAACTTTTTGAGCACTTCTACTTTTATAGTGGTGTTCCACACATTTTCAAAAAAAATTGCCATATTGGTGTTCGAGCAATCAAAAAGCAAAAAGTAAAGTTTTCTGTATGTTTAAAAAATGTATGATGTTTCTATTCCAATTTGAATCGGTAAATATCCTCAATGATTTGTTTCATATACCGATATAAAGCCTCTATATATAATATAAAAAGTCACATTGAGCCAGGGCTCATGCAAACCCTCACTTCCCCACTGATCTCGTATCTTACACTTTTGGTTGTTATTCCAAAGTTTGCCTTTGGCCTAATTGAGCTGGACAAAGTAGCGCCAAATCCACTATCATCATCGAAAACCCTATCAACTGCAAAGGTAGACCACTAAAGTCGATTAAATGCATAGGAAGGAGACAAGAATCCCGTCCTTCAATAATCGCCACAGAACCCACAGAAGCCGTCGCGGATGGTTCTCCACCAATAAGGAAGCAAATTTACTAAAATAATTAATCTTGCCTTAGTTTTAATACCGCCTTGTCGCACCCCTCCGTACATTGGAGCGCTGCGGCTTGCACTTCAGCAATGTTCTAATGTGCGCGCACGTGAACGCTCCTCGCCACATTCTGTAATTAAATTAAAACTCACTTAATCCACAGCACCATTAAAATTTATCTCGTTAGATAGATTTCCCTCTCGGATTGGTAGCCCGAAGGAACAAAACCATCCCGACCTAGCCGCCTCACACGCACATACACACCAACACACACTCAAACACCTTCGAATGCATTGATCGCTCGAGGAGCCCAAGGAGCGCCATAAATTATTACGCTTCGTTGCTCTTTTACTGCTCCACACCGTCCGCGTCCGACGACCGACGGGAGGAAGAAAAGAAAATTTTAGAAATTGAAAGTTTTCCTTTCGTGACATCACTTCTGGAAGTGTGGAGAACCGCAGAAGCGAAAAAATAGTCTGGGGCAGCAATGAATGAACCAAAAAGCGAAATCTCGAAGAATATCGATCTGCTCCGGTCGGCCGCGCTGCTGGTGGTTGCTGAGAAGACAATCCTCCGCTGCCGGGCAGCCCACGGCCACTGCACCCACTCATTCCGGTTGCAGGGCTGGCACTCACGCTTTTTTCTTGCTGGCACAAACACAGGTAAACAATTTTCAAGAGGAACTTCATCCTAATTTCCAGCAAAAGTTTATCTGGAATTCCAGAGGAAATTCATCCGAATTTCCAGAGGAAATTCATCCGAATTTCCAGAGGAAATTCATCCGAATTTCCAGAGGAAATTCATCCGAATTTCCAGAGGAAATTCATCCGAATTTCCAGAGGAAATTCATCCGAATTTCCAGAGGAAATTCATCCGAATTTCCAGGGGAAATTCATCCGAATTTCCAGGGGAAATTCATCCGAATTTCCAGGGGAAATTCATCCGAATTTCCAGGGGAAATTCATCCGAATTTCCAGAGGAAATTCATCCGAATTTCCAGAGGAAATTCATCCGAATTTCCAGAGGAAATTCATCCGAATTTCCAGAGGAAATTCATCCGAATTTCCAGAGGAAATTCATCCGAATTTCCAGAGGAAATTCATCCGAATTTCAGAGGAAATTCATCCGAATTTCAGAGGAAATTCATCCGAATTCAGAGGAAATTCATCCAATTTCAGAGGAAATTCATCCGAATTTCAGAGGAAATTCATCCGAATTTCCAGAGGAAATTCATCCAATTTCCAGAGGAAATTCATCCAAATTTCAGAGGAAATTCATCCAATTTCCAGAGGAAATTCATCCAATTTCCAGAGGAAATTCATCCGAATTTCCAGAGGAAATTCATCCGAATTTCCAGAGGAAATTCATCCGAATTCAGAGCAAATTCATCCGAATTTCCAGAGCAAATTCATCCGAATTTCAGAGGAAATTCATCCGAATTTCCAGAGGAAATTCATCCGAATTCAGAGGAAATTCATCCAATTCAGAGGAAATTCATCCAATTCCAGAGGAAATTCATCCGAATTTCCCGAGGAAACTCATCCTAATTCCCACAGCCAATTCATCCGAATTTCCAGAGCAAATTCATCCGAATTTCCAGAGCAGATTCATCCGAATTTCCAGAGGAAATTCATCCGATTTCAGAGGAAATTCATCCGAATTCCAGAGGAAATTCATCCGATTTCAGAGGAAATTCATCCGAATTTCCAGAGGAAATTCATCCGATTTCCAGAGGAAATTCATCCGAATTTCCAGAGGAAATTCATCCGAATTTCCAGAGGAAATTCATCCGATTTCAGGAAATTCATCCGAATTCAGAGGAAATTCATCCGAATTTCAGAGGAAATTCATCCGATTTCAGAGGAAATTCATCCGATTTCAGAGGAAATTCATCCGAATTTCCAGAGGAAATTCATCCGAATTTCCAGAGGAAATTCATCCGAATTTCAGAGGAAATTCATCCGATTTCCAGAGGAAATTCATCCGATTTCCAGAGGAAATTCATCCGATTTCCAGAGGAAATTCATCCGATTTCCAGAGGAAATTCATCCGAATTCCAGAGGAAATTCATCCGAATTTCCAGAGGAAATTCATCCAATTTCCAGAGGAAATTCATCCGAATTTCAGAGGAAATTCATCCGATTTCCAGAGGAAATTCATCCGAATTTCAGAGGAAATTCATCCAATTTCCAGAGGAAATTCATCCGAATTTCAGAGGAAATTCATCCGATTTCCAGAGGAAATTCATCCGAATTCCAGAGGAAATTCATCCGATTTCCAGAGGAAATTCATCCGAATTTCCAGAGGAAATTCATCCGAATTTCCAGAGGAAATTCATCCGAATTTCAGAGGAAATTCATCCGAATTTCAGAGGAAATTCATCCGATTTCCAGAGGAAATTCATCCGAATTTCCAGAGGAAATTCATCCGATTTCAGAGGAAATTCATCCGAATTTCCAGAGGAAATTCATCCGAATTCAGAGGAAATTCATCCGATTTCCAGAGGAAATTCATCCGATTTCCAGAGGAAATTCATCCGATTTCCAGAGGAAATTCATCCGATTTCCAGAGGAAATTCATCCGAATTTCAGAGGAAATTCATCCGAATTTCCAGAGGAAATTCATCCGAATTTCCAGAGGAAATTCATCCGAATTTCCAGAGGAAATTCATCCGAATTTACAGAGGAAATTCATCCGACTTACAGAGGAAATTCATCCGAATTTCCAGAGGAAATTCATCCGATTTCAGAGGAAATTCATCCGAATTTCCAGAGGAAATTCATCCGAATTTCAGAGGAAATTCATCCGAATTCAGAGGAAATTCATCCGATTTCCAGAGGAAATTCATCCGATTTCCAGAGGAAATTCATCCGAATTTCCAGAGGAAATTCATCCGAATTTCCAGAGGAAATTCATCCGAATTTCCAGAGGAAATTCATCCGAATTTCCAGAGGAAATTCATCCGAATTTCCAGAGGAAATTCATCCGAATTTCCAGAGGAAATTCATCCGAATTTCCAGAGGAAATTCATCCGAATTTACAGAGGAAATTCATCCGAATTTCCAGAGGAAATTCATCCGAATTTCCAGAGGAAATTCATCCGAATTTACAGAGGAAATTCATCCGAATTTCCAGAGCAAATTCATCCGAATTTCCAGAGGAAACTCATCCGAATTTCCAGAGGAAATTCATCCGAATTTCCAGAGGAAATTCATCCGAATTTCCAGATTTTTTCAAAATTTTGATTTCCGGCGTGGGCGGTACGAAAGTTGCTCTCCTCCTTGAGTGGGACTGTGGCCCTCCGAAACGGCGGGCTTGGCCAGCTCGACACGCACGAAGATGTCGTTTACGAGGCTGTTTATAATACTCGACGCCTTCGATGAGACCCTGCCACCGCCCGTAGCAACAAACATTGCTGTTGCCTTCTCCGCTGCCTTTCCACCGCCGGGAAATTTGAATGAATTTCCCTTGGAAATTCGGATGAATTTCCCTTGGAAATTCGGATGAATTTCCCTTGGAAATTCGGATGAATTTCCCTTGGAAATTCGGATGAATTTCCCTTGGAAATTCGGATGAATTTCCCCTGGAAATTCGGATGAATTTCCCCTGGAAATTCGGATGAATTTCCCCTGGAAATTCGGATGAATTCCTGAATTCGGATGAATTTCCCTGAAATTCGGATGAATTTCCTGGAATTCGGATGAATTCCTGAAATTCGGATGAATTTCCCTGGAAATTCGGATGAATTTCCTGGAATTCGGATGAATTTCCTGAAATTCGGATGAACTTCCTGGAAATTGGATGAATTTCCTGAAATTCGGATGAATTTCCTGAAATTCGGATGAATTTCTGGAAATTGATGAATTTCCTGAAATTCGGATGAATTTCCTGAAATTCGGATGAATTTCCTGAATTGGATGAATTTCCTGAATTCGGATGAATTTCGATGAATTCGAATTGGATGAATTTCTGAATTCGGATGAATTTCCTGGAAATTCGGATGAATTTCCTCCTGGAAATTCGGATGAATTTCTGAAATTGGATGAATTTCCTGGAAATTCGGATGAATTTCCTGGAAATTCGGATGAATTTCCTGGAAATTCGGATGAATTTCCTGAAATTGGATGAATTTCCTGAATGGATGAATTTCCTGAAATTCGGATGAATGGATGAATTCCTGAATTCGGATGAATTTCCTGGAAATTCGGATGAATTTCCTGGAAATTCGGATGAATTTCCTGAAATTGGATGGAATTTCCTGAATTGATGAATTTCCTGGAGTGGGATGAATTCCTGGAAATTGAATTGGGATGAATTTCTCTGGAAATTCGGATGAATTTCCTGGAAATTGGATGAATTTCTGAAATTCGGATGAATTTCTGGAAATTCGGATGAATTCTCCTTGAAAATGAATTCTGGAAATCCTGGATGAATTTCCTCTGGAGATGAATTTCTCTGGAGTTCAGAATTTCTCTGGAATTGGATGAATTCTCTGGAAATTCTCTGGAGTTCAGATAATTCTCTGGAAATTGAATGAATTCTCTGGAGTTCATGAATCCTCTGGAATTCAGATGAATTTCCTCTGGAATTCAGAATGGAATCTCTGGAGGTCAGATGAATTTCTCTGGAAATTCAGATGAATTCCTCTGGAAATTCAGATAATTTCCTCTGGAGATCTGGAAACTGAATGACTCTGGAGGTCAGTGAATTCCTCTGGAGTTCGAATTTCCTCTGGAAATTCGAATGAATTTCTCTGAAGTTCGGATTGAATGAATTTCCTCTGGAATCTGGAATGAATTCTGAATGAATTTCCTCTGGAAGTGAATGAATTTCCTCTGGAACTGGAAATGAATTCCTCTGGAATTGAACAATTTCTCTGGAATTCAGAATTTCTCTGGAAATTGATGAATTTCCTCTGGAAATTCGATGAATTTCCTCTGGAAATTCAGATGAATTTCTCTGGAAATTGAATAATTACTCTGGAAATTCAGATGAATTTTCTGGAAATTCGAATGAATTTCTGGAATTGATGAATTTCTCTGGAAATGAATGAATTTCCTCTGGAAATTCAGAATGAATTTCCTCTGGAATTCAATGAATTTCTCTGGAAATTGAATGAATTTCCTCTGAAATTCCAATGAATTTCCTCTGGAAATTCAGATGAATTTCCTCTGGAAATTCGGATGAATTTCCTCTGGAAATTCGGATGAATTTCCTCTGGAAATTCGGATGAGTTTCCTCTGGAAAGGCGGATGAATTTGCTCTGGAAATTGGGATGAATTTCCTCTGTAAATTCGGATGAATTTCCTCTGAAATTCGGATGAATTTCTCTGGAAATTCGGACGAATTTCCTTTGGAAAATCGGATAAGTTTTCTCTGGACAATCGAATTATTTGCTCTGGAAATTCGGATGAATTTCCTCTGGAAATTCGGATGAATTTCCTCTGGAAATTCGGATGAATTTCCTCTGTAAATTCGGATGAATTTCCTCTGGAAAGAGGAGGAAATCCAGAGGAAATTCATTCGCATTTCCAGAGTAAATTCATTCGAATTTCCAGAGTAAATTCATTCGAATTTCCAGAGTAAATTCATTCGAATTTCCAGAGGAAATTCATTCGAATTTCCAGTGGAAACTCATTCGAATTTCCAGAGGAAATTCATTCGAATTTCCAGAGGAAATTCATTCGAATTTCCAGAGGAAATTTATTCGAATTTCCAGAGGACATTCATTCGAATTTCCAGAGGACATTCATTCGAATTTCCAGAGGAAATTCATTCGAATTTCCAGAGGAAATTCATTCGAATTTCCAGAGGAAATTCATTCGAATTTCCAGAGGAAATTCATTCGAATTTCCAGAGGAAATTCATCCGAATTTCCAGAGGAAATTAATTCAATTTCAGAGGAAATTCATTCGATTTCCAGAGGAAATTCATTCGAATTTCCAGAGGAAATTCATTCGATTTCCAGAGGAAATTCATTCAATTTCCAGAGGAAATTCATTCAATTTCAGAGGAAATTCATTCGAATTTCCAGAGGAAATTCATTTCAATTTCCAGAGGAAATTCATTCGAATTTCCAGAGGAAATTCATTCAATTTCCAGAGGAAATTCATTCAATTTCCAGAGGAAATTCATTCGAATTTCAGAGGAAATTCATTCAATTTCCAGAGGAAATTCATTCGAATTTCAGAGGAAATTCATTCAATTTCCAGAGGAAATTCATTCAATTTCCAGAGGAAATTCATTCGATTTCCAGAGGAAATTCATTCAATTTCCAGAGGAAATTCATTCGAATTCAGAGGAAATTCATTCGAATTTCAGAGGAAATTCATTCGAATTTCAGAGGAAATTCATTCGATTTCCAGAGGAAATTCATTCGAATTCCAGAGGAAATTCATTCGAATTTCCAGAGGAAATTCATTCAATTTCAGAGGAAATTCATTCGAATTTCAGAGGAAATTCATTCAATTTCAGAGGAAATTCATTCGAATTTCAGAGGAAATTCATTCGATTTCCAGAGGAAATTCATTCAATTCCAGAGGAAATTCATTCAATTCAGAGGAAATTCATTCGAATTTCCAGAGGAAATTCATTCGATTTCAGAGGAAATTCATTCAATTTCAGAGGAAATTCATTCAATTTCCAGAGGAAATTCATTCGAATTTCAGAGGAAATTCATTCGAATTTCAGAGGAAATTCATTCGAATTTCCAGAGGAAATTCATTCGAATTTCAGAGGAAATTCATTCGAATTTCCAGAGGAAATTCATTCGAATTTCCAGAGGAAATTCATTCGAATTTCCAGAGGAAATTCATTCGAATTTCCAGAGGAAATTCATTCGAATTTCCAGAGGAAATTCATCCGAATTTCCAGAGGAAATTCATTCGAATTTCCAGAGAAAATTCATTCGAATTACCAGAGGAAATTCATCCGAATTTCCAGAGAAAATTCATTCGAATTACCAGAGGAAATTCATCCGAATTTCCAGGGGAAATTCATCCGAATTTCCAGGGGAAATTCATCCGAATTTTCAGGGGAAATTCATCCGAATTTCCAGGGGAAATTCATCCGAATTTCAGGAAATTCATCCGAATTTCCAGGGAAATTCATCCGAATTTCAGGGAAATTCATCCGAATTTCCAGGAAAATTCATCCGAATTTCCAGGAAATTCATCCGAATTTCAGGGAAATTCATCCGAATTTCCAGGAAATTCATCCGAATTTCCAGGAAATTCATCCGAATTTCCAGGGAAATTCATCCGAATTTCAGGAAATTCATCCGAATTCAGGGAAATTCATCCGAATTTAAGAAATTCATCCGAATTTCCAGGAAATTCATCCGAATTTCAGGAAATTCATCCGATTTCCAGGAAATTCATCCGAATTTCAGGAAATTCATCCGATTTCCAGGAAATTCATCCGAATTTCAGGGAAGTTCATCCGAATTTCCAGGAGAAATTCATCCGAATTTCCAGGGAAGTTCATCCGAATTTCCAGGGAAGTTCATCCGAATTTCAGGAAATTCATCCGAATTTCCAGGAAATTCATCCGATTTCCAGGAAATTCATCCGATTTCCAGGGAAATTCATCCGAATTTCCAGGGAAATTCATCCGATTTCCAGGGAAATTCATCCGAATTTCAGGAAATTCATCCGATTTCCAGGAAATTCATCCGAATTCCAGGAAATTCATCCGAATTTCAGGGAAATTCATCCGAATTCAGGAAATTCATCCGAATTCCAGGGAAATTCATCCGAATTTCAGGAAATTCATCCGAATTTCCAAGGAAATTCATCCGATTTCAAGGGAAATTCATCCGATTTCAAGGAAATTCATCCGAATTTCAAGGAAATTCATCCGATTTCAAGGAAATTCATCCGACTTCAAGGAAATTCATCCGAATTCAAGGAAATTCATCCGAATTTCCAAGGGAAATTCATCCAAATTTCCCGGCGGTGGAAAGGCAGCGGAGAAGGCAACAGTAATGTTTGTTGCTACGGGCGGTGGCAGGGTCTCATCGAAGGCGTCGAGCATTATAAACAGCATCGTAAACGACATCTTCGTGCGTGTCGAACTGGCCAAGCCCGCCGTTTCAGAGGGCCACAGTCCCACTAAAAGAGGAGAGGAATTTTCGTACCGCGCACGCCGGAAATCAAAATTTTGAAATGAATTTCCACTACTGATGCCACTGTCAGCCAATTTATGATTTGCCGCTGGAACACGATAGACGTCATCCATTCTAATACATTGTTTTGCAACGTCTCCCTGCAAGGAGCGCATGGGCTGCTACCGACAAAGAATTTTGCCCGTTACCAAGTGATTATGATTTGCATTTTTGCAAATTTTTGTCTCAGTTCAACCTTCTCTCGTGTAAAAAGATGATTTTGTTTCCAATGACGCGCCTTTCCAATAATAAACAGCAAGTATACCGAAATCAGAATCTTGGGAAAATCTCATTTGACTGCTAACGCAACTCAATGATGTGAGACGTCATCATTGTTTACTTCCCGCACTTTTACTGCTATCTATTCCAACTTTCTACCGTCACCAAGCGGTTATGATGTGCAACTTAAAGGAAATATTTCGGCTCTACCTTCTCTTGTGTACAATGGTAGATTTGACAAGAATCGATTTTGATCCACAATGCGCCTTTCTAAAAAAGATATTTTAGTTACTAGATAAAGATTGTCGCTTCGGTTCCCTTTGTTCTGCTGTCCGGAACATGTTGGGTACCAAGCTGTCAAATAGTATGGATTTTCCTTCTTTGACATTTAGCTCCCCTATCCTCGCCAGCAAAAGATGTTCCGGACAGCGACGACAGCGACAATCTTAATCTAGTAACTAAAATATCTTTTCTTTCTAATCATTCATAGACTAACGCAAAATGAACTCCCCCAAGAAATTATGACGTTTGAGCGGGTCGCATAATGAACGCAAAATGAACTTTTGTTCGAGTGGACGACTCGCTCAAATGTCAAAATCCATCGGGTGAGTGAATTTGATGAACTTCTGCATAGGTCTATAGCAAACAAACGATAGTCCGTACCTTGCGTAAAAATTTCACTTTTCTGCTAAATAGCCACTATTAAGAAAACATTTTCAGTGGCACCACTGGTATCCGGGGACCGTAATCGATGCCATTTTTGCAATCAACTCTTTCTTCTCATAAAATTTTGGTCCTGAGAAGAACCGATTTTCTTTCCAAAATGCGCCACTAACAGTAACTAAACGATAGTCCGAAAATTGTTGCTTTTGGCGATGGCCTCTCAATGTTCCGCTTTCTGCTGAGACTGCTGCTACGGGCGTCATCGTTGTGCCCGCTCTCCGAGAAAATTTAATTGAACTGAGGATTGAAGTCGAGCCCGTAAGTTGCACGATTTTGATGTCTGTGCTTGCGATGCACATACGCGATTGGTTGGTTTGCCGATTTTTCAGTGCCTAGTAAAATTCAATTTTTCAATAGTTTAGCACTTTGAATGCCTTTTTTCGATAGTTGAGCAAAATCTTAAAGAGTTCGTCGATCGATTAACACCAAAATTTTTAAAATCGGTTGAAAGACGGCTGAGTTATTAGCCCATACTTTCTTAACTTTTTTCGTGACGGTCTCAGATTTGAAACTGCAGAACGACCCCCCTATGTTCCGGAAAGACGTCATCCTACGTCAAAAAAAAACAATTATTGTATTGAAAAAACAGAACAGTGCACTATGGTCCAGGATACAGATTTACGCGGAAAGATGAATTTTACGCCAAAACTATATTTTTTAGAAAAAACTGTTGTTCTACAAAATTGTTCGAAATAGTAAGGCCATCATTATGGTTCTACCAAAAAATAGGGTGGCCCATCATATAAAAAAAATTAGAAAATATTTTTTTTATTTCTCAGAATATTGACATGTTATGTTCTACAAAGTTGTAGCGCAGCCTATTCCAATCAATTTTGCTAAAAAAAGTTTTTCTGTAGCTCTTAAGTTGGCTGATTTAGAGCAATTTTACCTAATTAGATTAGGGTGTACCTCACAAAAACAGTATTTTTTATCTTCTTTTTTTGTTTTACATTTCTCGAAAAAGTCGTCTTCAGGTGACTTTTAGAGCTCAAAAAAATGCAACTTTTGATGGGTAAATACGCTCAATATCTTTTTCCGATCAAAAGTTATAATCGTTTTTCTGTCAAAATTACATTTTTTTCATGAGTTGATATCTCCAATTAGGGCAGACCAAAAAAATATATTCACACGGCATCCGAAAGAGAAATTAATATTCTTTATTATGTCAAAAAATTGGGGATATGTTATTTTTTATCTAAAGTTTCATCAATTTTACTAAAACCATGTTTTTTGAAATAAATTGATATAACTCGACAACGGAAGAAGATACAGACGATATTCTTATAGCAAAACACGCGTTTCAAAAAGCCCTAAAAGTTTTCAGAAGATGACATCCGTGAAAAATAAAAAATGAAATGAGCAGATCATAAATATTCTTTTTTGAAGGACACCCTAATTCTGGTAAGTAAAATTACACTAAACAAGTGAGCTTAAGAGCTACATAAAAAGTTTAGATAGCGAAGTTGATAGGGAAAAGCTGCGCTACAATTTTGTGGAACATTTTATGTCAATTTTCCGCAAAATAAAAAAAAATAAAATTTCACATTTTTATAAAATGGCCCACCCTATTTTCAGTAACTCTATAATAAGGGCCCAAGTATCCAAAACAACTTTGTAGAACAAATTTTGTTTCTTAAAAGTATGCTTCAGACCGAAAATGCATCTTTTCTCGTAAATCTTGCAATACGATGATAATGATAAAATTTATAAAAAGTGTTTAAGCTGTAGATTTTTTATCTTTCATTTCTCACGAATGTCATCTTCTGAAGACTTTTGCGGCTTTTCAAAACGCGTGTTTTGCTATAAGAATATCGTCTGTTTCTTCTTCCGTTGTCGAATTATATTAATTTATTTGAAAAAACATGATTTTAGTAAAATTGATAAAACTTGAGATAAAAAAATAACATATCCCCAATTTTTTGACATAATAAAGAATATTAGTTTCTCTTTCAAATGCCGCGTAAATATATTTTTTTTGGTTTGCCCTAACCGGAGATATCAACTTATGAAAAAAATGTAATTTTGACAGAAAAACGATTATAACTTTTGATCGGAAACAGATATTGAGCAAATTTACCCATCAAAAGTTGCATTTTTTTTAGCTCTAAAAGTCACCTGAAGACGACTTTTTCGAGAAATGTAAAACAAAAAAAGTAGATTAAAAATACTGTTTTTTTGAGGAACACCCTAATCTAATTAGGCAAAATTGCTCTAAATCAGCCAACTTAAGAGCTACATAAAAAGTTTTTTCATCAAAATTGATTGGAATAAGCTACGCTACAACTTTGTAGAACATAACATGTCAATATTCCGAGAATTAAAAAAAATATTTTCAATTTTTTTTTATATGATGGACCACCCTATTTTTTGGTAGAACCATAATGATGGCCTTACTATTTCGAACAATTTTGTAGAACAACAGTTTTTTCTAAAAAAATAAAGTTTTGGCGTAAAATGCATCTTTCCGCATAAATCTGTATCCTGGACCATAGTGCAGTGCAATAAAAATCCTATTCGACTAAATGCTGATGTCATATTAGAAATTTGGAGCAGTACTCATCGATAGAGAATCCTTCCGCACGCGATGGCATATGAGCAAGTCAAACCACCTTCCTTTTGCCAGTGGAGATATATCAGCTTCCACACTGATATTCTTCCTTCCCCCTTCATACGGGAGCTTGGCAGAAGGAAGGTCGTGTGATATGTGCCATCACAAATATTGCCCTCCGCTCGCTTTCAAATCGACTTCTATAAAAACATTCTTCATGCCTGCCGTATCCTAACGGAACTATCAATTCTATACTTTCGCCTCTAATTCTATCATGAACATGTACGTCTAAGTTTGGAAGATGATATTAGCATTTCCATATCATTGTAATTATTGTATTGTTTTTGGATCTCAAACGAGCATTCGAAACAATTTCTCTTCTTGTAATGGTTAATACACTACAATGACAAACAGTCACACAACGAATTACATTTGATGTGCTTGTGCTAATATTTAAGCTAAAGAACAATCTCATGTCATAATATTTAACAAAAATTACTGTTAGAGGACGAAATTTACACCAGCATTAAACTAGGCAAATTGACGATCTACGTGTTGTACCATTCACGACGACGACAAATCATAAGTCAATGTACTATAGAAGAATATGAATTTTCAATGAATTACCAGTAGATTTGAAAAGGCAAGAATTATTATTGAATTTAAAAGAAAGTGCAAATCGGATAAGGATAAGTGCTAAAAAAAAGAAATTTTTCCTGTACAGGACATGATCATAGCATTTTGGCCATAAATGTCCAATTATCAATAGGGAACAATGGGATAGAATTTCGTGTCTAATAAAAATAAGTATGTGAAGAATTGGCGAGATTTATATTACGCGTAAAAAATGTATTTTGACCATAACTTGTATTTCAATAACTTGTTCAATTGAAAACAATGGAACAGGATTCCCCGTCGAATGAATTTCGTTGAGAGTAAATCGGTTCAGGACGATTGTCTAAAAAATTGGCGAGACTTTTAGGGCACATACACACACATACACACAGACATCATCTCAATTTGTCGAACTTAGGCGATTGGTCCCCCCAATGTCACACTTTTTTAGTTAATCATTCAAAAATCCCTCCTCTAAGTGTTACGTAATTTATGGGTGCTCCCTAAGCATTTTATATTAATTTTGGTATTTTACCTCTTATGCAAAGCTAGTTCATAGGTACCAATTTCTGTTATGGAGGTCGTCGCTCCTGCTGGGGAACGGGTTAACTAGGCTGACCAGATCATTTCGGTGGAAAAAACGGGACAAACGTCGACTTGCAAAACGGGACATGTCAAAAAACATTTTGACGAAATTCAAGAGCTGTGAAAATTTCAAAATGTTTGAGCTGAATTTTCATTTCCCTTGTAATTTAAGAGAAAATTTTTAGAGTGAATCATTCACCACCATAACCTTCTATTGTATTAAGTTGTGGAAAAGTAATAAATTACAAATATTGTGGAATTTTGAAATTTTATTTAATCTACTCTTAATTTTTATTACTGACCAATATCAAAACTTTTCCAATTCAACAATTCAACAATTGAAAATAACAAAAATCTGGGCACTAGAGAGATAAGAAAAACATAATTTCGCGAAAAAAAAAGTCAAAAGACAAATGCGAAAAGCAGTAGGGTGGGATGATTGATTTTCTCGTGCTAAAACCTTTTTTCATGAATATAAGAAAATGTACAAGTAAAGAAAATTAATAAAATGTAATTTAAATTATTTCCATGAATATGGTTGGTGCATGTGAATAAATGTCAAATCTTATCAATTCACAGTCCTTTTTAATCGAAATTGATTTAAATGATGCTAAAAGTAGTCTCACATCTCGGGAATCTTGTCCATTGATTTTGTTCCCAGGACTCATGAATTTATTGTCGCGAAAAGTAAAACAAATCCTGGCTAAACTATAGGCTGATTTACAGTTCTGACCCTCGGAGATTGCTGCCGGTTTGTAATCGGGCCGAAATATTAATTCTGCTCACACATATGAAAGCGAAATGTGCAGACAAGCTCCTGATCTGTAAACTAGTCTTAAAGTACGTGATTTCTCGGTTTGAAACTGCCTAAAACTCGATTTTGTTCAGCTGATTTATAAATATTTTTTAAGTCATCGTTTTTTTACAGTGGATGGTTTTGAAATATTCAGAATCATTCAGAAAAACTTCGAATGATTCTTAATGTTTCGAACAGAATCAATCGATTGAAAAATATTTGGTAAAGCAGATTTCAAAAAATGGAACTACCTACTTCGCAAGAAAAAAAATGTGCGACCAAATCGAGTCACATAGAAGTTGCTGCAACCAAATCAGCCATAGGTGTGCTGCTAGGGTAAGGCGTGACCTGATTTACAGGATATACTTGCCTACCAAGTTACCAGTTCCATTCAATCCACAGATGAAATTGGTCAAATTGTAATGCCTTCGTTGTCGTTAAATGTTAAAAACCTTAAGGAAAGTAGATCCATGCAAAATACATAATAGCATAAATAGCATTATTTTAAAAGCAACATTAATAATAAAACATCTCACACTTTTTTTATGGGTTTCGTCCACTTTCTTTGTATTTGGTTTTAAATTCCCTACTAAAACATTGAATTTATTTGAACAATATTTTGGAGCTCTTTGGGAGAATCAATAAAAAAACGGGACAAATTGAGAATTTTTTAGATTACGACGGGACATCACAATAAGGTCTAAAAAACGGGACTGTCCCGTTAAATACGGTACGTATGGTCAGCCTAGGGTTAACGAAAAACGATTTCGCAGTGTTCCCACCATAAACGAAAAAAATTAAGCCCCTCCATGATACGTCGTTTTTCCCTACTATCTTAATTTCACATGAAAAAAAAAAATCGTTGTCCTTGACTTATTCCCGCATTTGGCTACCTTGCCAACTGATGTCTAAAGCAGACCCCAGACGACGGAAGAAATTTGACAAACTCATCAATATTGAAGTCTTCTTGATGGTGTGAGTGCGAACCCAAAATATTAAAGTAAATATTGAGGGAAATCAGAAAAGTTTGAAATTCTTCTCAATATTTCCCCTCGTTTCTCCCCGCAGTTTGCCCACAGGAGTCGATGACGGTTGAGTGTGTGCGTGTTTGTCGGGTTATTCCGCTATTTGATTCGTATTAGTTCAAGAAAAATTAGCATTTTTCTTCAGCTATGTCCATGCCGGCTATTCAGTGAAAATATTGAAGAAAAGTTTTATGAGAAAAGTATTGTCAATAAATCTCTCGTCTGGGGTCTGCTTAATGATGTGAATAGAAGATAGTAAGTAAGTTTGTTAGAGGGATAGAGTTACCGAAATTGTGACAAAATCATTTGATAGTAGCAAAGATTTCATAATAAAATTCCGGCTTAAATCTGGATTTTGTTTTGGCTTTTTCAGTCTTATGTATTCAAAACACACAGGAAGTTCCGATGTCTACTTGTAAAGATCATAATTTGCAAATGAAATGCATTGTATGCATCTTTTACAAATATTATAATCTCCGAGCAGAATGGGATTAGCGATTTTATTGAAATTATTTATTAAAATCAAAACATTAATGATAAAATGGCAAAAGAAAATCAAATTTCGACTTGTCAACAATGTGTTATTTGATTTACGGGATAAAAATAATATCACTACCAGACCAGCCCTGCGACTGCAATCTGCGGTAGCCGTAAAAACTGAAAACTTGGTGTGAAACTGACCATCTTCTTGACGAAGCGCGAGACGAAGGCGACTAAAGTTCGAGTAGAAAAAAGTTGCTGGAAAATCCCCCGCAAGTCCTTCTATTGTTAAGGTTTTATTTTTCTTCTTCGATGTCGACCTTGACGGGGGGCTGTTTTTTCTTCTTTCTGATATATTTTTTTTTTTTTCATTATTATCAGTAGACACAGCCGTCGTCGACTGACTGACCGAAACCCTCCAGCCAAAATGTTGAAAATTGGCAGCGTTGCTAAAGGTGATTTGGAAACTCTTCGGTGCGATTCGGCTTTCAAATTTCGCATCGAAGTTGTTTGGTGCCGGTTATGGTACACTTATGTAACATATTTAGGTATATACCGTACTGAGTCGAATTGTGAGAAATTGTTTCATCTTTAGGGATGATTCAAGTATGACGTCCACTACTCCTCTGTCACGCTTTTTGGTATACCTAGTTTATGCGCTGTCACAAAATCTTAGACCCCCTCTCCCCCTAAAACCTGTGACATCATTGTTGAACGACCCCTTATGAGCGTTTGATTTTTTTTTTAATTTCTGGAATAAGTAGAAGGTAGACATCACCATCGTCGCACTGATTTAAAAATCGTGGATTCTACAGAACGACACTTGTTGAATTTACATCAACGTCTAATTCCGTAGAAGGGGATAGGTTATACGATTAGACCTTCAAAAAAATGTCGAAACATGCATCCCTGCAGATGGCATCCAGTCAGTGAAACATGCATTCATCTACTTGCAACGGCTCCTTTCGTTCCATCTGAGTGCCGGGAAACAACGAAATAATTAGCTCCATCGGTTTGGCAATCCCGTTCATCGTACTTTTTTTTGGCAAAATTGTTCCGTTGTTGTAGCTTTGCTTATTTTTCACCCCATTCAACCCTTCTCGGGAAGATCCAGTTACAGCTCAATGGACCATTCGTGCATGCATAGCTTGTCGTCGTTGTCGTAGTCGTCGCATTGCCATAGACGTTTCAGTCCACCTGCCTTCCACACGGTTGTCCCATAAACCCGCCAATGTCCCATCAACAGGCTTTGTGTCACATGGTCCCGGCCGAAAGTAGCAATCGTGAAGGACTCTTGGCTGCCTCGACTGAAGAGACTCCGCCGCGCCGTACCGACTACGTACTGTCACGATGCCATTCAAGAACCTATCGCATGCCTGGCAAGGACACCCAAGTCACCGAATCCGGCCATGCAGAAGAACTGGAGAGATTTGCACAGACATTCGGAACGGGATGGAAATTGCCGTAAGAATGTTTGGAAAAAGAACGAGATTTGCAGCTGCTTTTCCGCATTATGTCCTTAATACAACAAGAGTTTTTTTTTTGCATCTCGATCTTACTGTTGTTGGTTAGTTGAATGTGGTTCGGTTGGTTTGGTCGGTTGGTCGATGTTCGCTTCACTGTTTTCTCAAGTGCAGCAGTGCGATGATGGGAAATGCATCCCGGCGACCCCTTTCGGCCACCACCCATCCATGTCATGCCCATTCTTAGGAGTCGTGACGGTGGTGCCCCGTTAGAACAACTGGTCGGAAAAAAAATGGAAGAATGCTCATTAGCGAATTAGCTCAGCTGTCGAGTGTATGAGGTGAATATTCGGTTTGACAGTGAAAAGATTTTTGTCGTCGTAGTTATGCTGATTTGAGTGGCAATGGATGAAAAATGTCGCTATCATGGTCTAATTGACATCGCTGCCACGATTTAAAACAGAGAGGTAATTTATTTGCTCGTTCTGTTTTTCGGAAGTGGATTCTCAATTGAGATTCGAAAGGCATAATTAACACTTCTTTACCTGGTGAACTTTCAGAAAAAAGTATTCAGGGTCTACGCCTTTTTTCATTTTCGGAATTGAGCACAAATGACAAAAGCTTTCATTTCTTAGTAAAAAAAAAGAACTTTAAAAAAAGAAGAGAAAACAAACTATGACAAAACAAACAAAAACAGCAAACAAGACAAAAAACAAAAAGAAGAAAACATAATAGACAAAAATAGTTAAATGCAAAGTCAAAACCGCAACAACAAATATTTTGAAAAAAATCCAATGATCTCTTAAAAACTCCAGTACGCAATGGCTGATCGGGTCAGCTTTTAGCATCAAAAAGTTAGACCGCATTCCGTGTCGAATGCGATTTTCGTGCAATTCGAATAATGCAAAATATCAAAAAGTGTGTTTTACATTTTTGTACACATATCGTATGTTTGATGATGTTTGCGCCATCTTATAAACAACGTACCCGTTACATTTGTATGCAGCGTTGTAATTTGTTGTTCTATTGGACTTTTGGATTATTGGATTATTGGACTTTTTGATATTTAGAAATCAAGTTCAACACAAGAGGGGAGCTAGTGTAGTTTCATTTGCGGTGGAATGGTCCTAAATATCTGGGAGAGTGACAGACAAAACGCCTTTCACAGCTCAACACTATTCTCTAATCCACAAAGATCGCAGTAGGATCGGAAAAGGCTTCGCCGAGGTTGTGAGAGTCCCTTGTGTGACCAGTCCGAAGCCGGGCAATAGAATCGCTCCAACCCGAGCAGCACATGTCCAGCAAATCTGGTTGCAACAACTTGATTGCGACTAAATCTGGTCACATATTAGTTGCAGTAACCTATATGGAATATGTGTGCTGCTAAGGAAGGAGTCCAAGGACTGGTGAAGCCCTTGAAGTTCAAATTCTGTTGTTCCAAGCCGAATCCAGTCTTGGTCAGCCAGCGGGTCGGAACGAGAATAGCGTTCACTCTCGTGCCCAACATTGGCGAAGGCGTCGGCAAGAGATTTCAGCCTAATGCCACAATGACCGGGGATCCAGGTGAAACAGGGGTTCGGTGCCGGCGGACCCGCAGCTTCATCGAGGAGAGGGATCTTGTGTTATCCTGATGTACCAGCTGCAAATGAAGCAGCTTTGCAGTACGCAGCCGTGAGGACCCTGTGCCGGAAGGGAGTGATCCCGGCGTCTACGCAGGCTGCTTCTGCAGGGATGGATGGAAGAAGGCCAGAAGCTAAACGGATATAAGTATGCTGTGCAGGTTAGCTCAAGGCCGTAGAGTAGACCACTGTCTATCGTCATTTGGTCTTCCTTTAACCGGGTGTGTCTGCTGTTGATGCGGTATTTTTTCGCCAGGGTTTTTTACCTGGTTGATCCGAAATTTGCCAGCAACCTTCACCGCCCGGATATGCGATATGAAGGAGAGCCGCCGAACAATCTCTAAACCGAGAACTCGAATAATTGTCCGGTTTGGGATGGGTTCAAGACCGAGTTTAATGGGCGGCGCTGCAAGTTGGTGCCGACCACGACAGATGTGCCTGCGGACGGATGAATCCCAACGGTTTGTCCGGGAGTCCTTCTGACGACGACGAGAAAATATCTTCGGCGTAGACGAACAAGTAAAAACGTTTACGAGTAAAAGGTCCAAGACCCCGTTTATAGCAATTAGAACTGACAGAACCGATACTTGGGGAACGAACTAGCATTTTGTATCTTTGGAAAAATTCTAGGAACTTTTTTCAAATGGGCGTAATGGATTCTGACCATGATTTTTGGAACGACGATTGTGCTTTTCATTCAAACTATTTTAGTAAGCTTATATGTAAGCATGTGCTCGCCGTACGTCAGGTATTGCAGAAATGCCGCGAATACAACGTGCCCACGCATCATCTATTCATCGACTTCAAGGCCGCATATGACTTTAAAGCCGCAATTGATCGGGACTAGCTATGGCAGCTAATGCACGAACACGGATTTCTGTATAAACTGACACGGTTGATCAAAGCGACAATGGATCGGGTGATGTGCGTAGTTCGAGTTTGAGATGCATTCTCGAGTCCCTTTGAAATGCGCAGAGGGTTACGGTAAGGTGATGGTCTTTTGTGTCTGCTACGAAGGCCAGGGATTAACACGAGTGGTAGAATTTTCAATAAGTCTGTCCAGCTTTTTGGCTTCGCTGATGACATAGATATCTGACGATCTACAAAACGCTCATTAGACCGATAGTCCTCTACGGACACGAGACCCGGACGAAGGCTCGTGGAGGACTAACGCGCACTTGGAGCTTTCGAAAGGAAAGTGCTGCGTTCCATCTATGGTGGGGTGCAGATATCGGACGGTACGTGGAGGAGGCGAATGAACCACGAGTTGCATGAGCTGTTGGAAGAACCATCCATCGTTCACACTGCGAAAATCGAAGGACTGCGGTGGGCCGGGCACGTAGCCAGAATGTCGGACAGTAATACGGTGAAAATGGTTCTCGACAACGATCCGACGGACACAAGAAGGCGGGGTGCGCAGCGGGCAAGGTGGATCGATCAGGTGGAAGATGACTTGCGGACCCTCCGTAGACTGCGTGGTTGGCGACGTGTAGCCATGGACCGATCCGAATGGAGAAGACTCTTATATACCGCACAGGCCACTTCGGCCTTAGTCTGAATAAATAAAATAATAATAAGTTATGCATATGTGCAATGCCGTGTTCCGACAATGTTTCTGAACAATTTATATTTCAGAGTTATTCCAAAAGTTTTACAGAAATTGGCGAAATCCTCAGATGCGAAAGGAGGCCCATTATCACACACTAGTTCATCAGGGATTGTTGCAAAGATTGTTCTTAGTTTGAAAATCGTTGTTTTAGCGGTTGTTGAAGTCAAAATTTCAATTTCAGGATATCTTGAAAAATAATCCACTACTACTAGCAGATGCACCCCGTTTGTTACTTCTGTGAAATCTATTGCTAACTTTTTCCAAGGACTATCCGGTAAGGGTGATCTAACCATGGGTTCAGTAGTCGGTTCCGAAACCAAAAGACAACCTTGACATGAATTTACGTATTCCTCTACCATAGTGTCAATCCTTACCCACCATACTTTTTCTCTTAATCGTTTCTTCATTGCTGAGCTTCCTAAATGAGGTTCATGTCCGAGATTCAAAACCTTCATCTGCAGACTACGTGGAATAATTTTTTTCTTATTTTTAAGGATAATGTCTCCATCCGTTGACAGATCATTTGCGATTAATTTGTAACGTGCTAGAGTTTTCGGCCATCTGCGAGATGGGTATGGCATCCACTGCAGAAGCTCTGTTAGCTCTACGTCATGTTTAGTAGCTTTGATAATTTCGTCAAGCAGAGATAGCTATAGGGCAAATGTCTGTTGAAATTAAACGAACTACTCTTTCACATTCCTCATCATAGCTTTTGTCAGCGGTTCCGGTATCTTGGCACAATCGAGAAAGAGTGTCCGCAATGTTTGACTTCCCTGGTCGGTACAGAACTTTGTAGTTGTACGACATCAGCCGAAGCTTCCAGCGCTCAATTCTTGCGGATGGCTTAACTCTATCACCAAAAATTGAAACCAGGGGTTTATGATCAGTTATTATCCAGAATGGCATCCCATAAAGATAATGATGAAATTTCTCCGGAGCCCAAACCAGCGCTAGTGCTTCTTTCTCCGTCTGTGCATAACGTCTCTCTACTTCAGAAAGTGTCTTCGAGGCATAGCAGATTATTTTAAACAAACCATTTGCAGTTTTCTGATAGAGAACCGCACCTAATCCTACGGGACTTGCGTCGGTTTCAACAAATGTCTCTAATGTAGGATCAAAAAATGCTAGTGTATCAGACCGGCTCAGCAAATTCTTCAGCTGGTTGAATGCATTCTCGTGTTCCTTTGTCCATATAAAAGGAACTCCTTTTCGAGTCAATGCGTTAAGCGGACTCGATAGAGAAGAAAAATGTGGTATGTGTCGATTTACAAATGTTGCAAGTCCCAAGAAGCTTCGAACTTCCTCGGTGGATCTTGGTTGACGAAACTTTTTGATTGCCTCCAATTTTTCTGACGATATCTTAACTCCCTCTGGAGACAGATGGAATCCAAGAAACTCTAATTCGTTCGCACATTCTATCGTTTTTTCATGGTTCAAAATCACGTTATGCTCTTTTAATCGGGTTTTAACCAAAGCTTCCCTGACTGATAATGTCTCAGCGTCTGGAGCATGGATCAATACATCGTCGATGAAAATTATGAGCCATGGAAAATCTCCTAAAATGGTTTCCATGCACTTTTGAAACAACTCCGGGGCTGCCGATAGACCAAAACTAACCGTTTATATCGCATTAGACCTATTAAAATGTTGTGCTTTAAATTTGTTCGGATTATTCCGTTATAATTCAAATCTTACCTAATGGCGAAATAAATGTAGTTATATAGCGGCAATCTTCCCGCAACATAAGTTGATAGAATGCGTGCTTAATGTCGAATTTCGAAAACACCTTACTGCCTCGTAATCTGGCAGTCATCTGTTCCATAGTAGGTAACGGATGTACTTCCCGAACTATGGCCTTATTAGCTTCACGCAGATCAATAATGATCCTTACCTCGTTTGAACTTTTGCGTTTAACGATCATGGGGGAAACCCATTCGCACGCCTCATTCACCCGCTCGATTACATCTTGGCTCATTAACTCTTTAAGTTTTAGTATGGTGATCTCTTCCAATGGAATTGGAATACGACGATAGCCTTGTCTTACAGGGGGTATGGATTTATCAATCTTTATAGAGGCACACATGCCTAAATATTCAATTTGTGGAACAGTGGTTAACAAGATCTTTTAGTAAACTTTGATTATGTTGCCTTACCTTTGATAGATGGAAACGTTTCATTTCCTAGCGATCTCAGAAATTTCACCACTCCCAAACGTTCCGCCGTTTGTCCAGAGAGGAGTGAATGTTTCCCATCTTGAATAACAAAGAAGGTTGTCCGGCAGGATTGCTCTCCCACTGCGATCATTGCGTCTACCTCTCCTAAGACTATCAACGGTTTATTTGATCCGTAGGCTTGAAATATTTTATCGCTTCCCTTTCTGATATCGTAAGCTTCAAATCCAACTCGTTTCAAGGTGGTCCAATCGTCTATGCCGAGCACGTCCTCATCGGCTCCTGTATCGATGATAAGTCGAAGATCGACCCCACCTACTGCGGCGATTGTTGTACGCTTTCCGTTCAGGTGAAAAAGTTCTCGAATTTCCACACTTTTCAACTTCCCGCACGAACTTCGGTTTTGGATTTGCATAGCTTCCATGATTTTGTTGATCTGACCTTTGCTTCCGTCCTTCAATCGACTTGGGCTGTCTTTGAAATGGTTTCTTTGCCCCTCTACAACAGCGTGCATAATGGCCTAATTTGTTGCATCTGTTGCATCGTGATCCTCGAGCTGGGCATAAAGGATCTACTGACGTATGATTTCTCGAACATCTGACGCAAGACAATTTCTTCGTTCTGTGTACATTGTCGGCGTTCAGGATAGCATTGACTTCAATGTTATCAGGCGATTTGAATCGAATTTCGTGGACCTGTTTTGAAATATTTCTAAGAAGGTTGTAAAATAAACATAGATTTTTTTTTAATTTACCTGTTGGTTAACAGTTTCATACGTGCGCCCAATTTTCAACATTTCGTCCAGTGTTGTGTCACATTCCAAATATTTAGCTCTCAGCTTGTCGTCATTTTGAGTAGCATAAACAATTTGGTCCATAACCATGCTATCTACTTCATCACCAAAGCTACACATTGCTGCTTGAGTTTTCAAGCGTACTACAAACTGATCCAGTCTCTCGTTTGGACTGAAAGTCATTTGTCGGAACTTCAACCTTTCGTAGCGTAGAGACATACGTGGGGAGTAGTAGTTGTCCAGTGCCTCCATCGTTGCACGATATTGGTTGTCCATCAAATTATCACTAACGACAACATCCTTAGCGATTTTCCTGATGTCAGGTCCACCAAATTATAATAATGCCTTATGTTTTTCATCACAGTCATGTACTTTCTTTTTCCAAATAAGCCACAAATTGATCTCTCCATTCCTCCCAACGGGAATTGGTAGATCCGGGTCCGTGTTCGCAGAATGGCGCAATATTATACGTTAACTGCAATATACGAAGGTCTATCACATGTGTAACAAACCATGCAGGTTTTGCTGTTTCCATGGTTTCTTATCAAGTGTTATGCAAAAACAAATCTCGAGCAGCTTGTGACCGACTTCGAGATTGTTTTACTTTTGCTATGGTAACCTTTTTCTGTTTGTAATTTTTCTCTCTGTATCTCCAAATAGACTAGGATAACGTATATCCCCTTTATTTGGTATCAGAAACGGACTAGAATTTTTTTTATAATTCCCTTCGTTTCTTGCTAGGATTAGACTGAAGCTCTTAGCACTTCCTATAACCCGTACAGCGATTTGGAATACGTAGTTCGTTTCGCTTAAACTTCCATAGCAGTAGACTAGAACTCGTAGTTCTCTATACTGAATGATTTTTTTTTCTATTATGAGCTGGCTTTTCGCATTAGGAAACCATTCTGAAGCTGAATCACAATTGCTCAATTTGGATTTGCTAATACACTAACACTGAACCTGTTCTGTTTTTTTTTCTTACCGAAGACATCTTGAAAGGATATATAGGTGAAATTTATTTCCTCTTGATGTTTCTCGGGGTTCGTCCAACAAAGCAAAGTCGTTCCTTGAAGTCCTCGTCGCCAAATGTAAGAACTCAATAAAACACAACTTGATTGCTTGGCGTTCAGAACAAAAGTGCTTTATTCATAGCATTGGGTTTCTATGATCATTCTCATAATTCATAGCTTACTACAGGCACAAGAAGGCGAGGTGCGCAGCGGAAAAGGTGGATCGTGGAAGATGATTTGCGGACCCTCCGTAGACTGCGTGGTTGGCGACGTGTAGCCACGGGCCGAGCCGAATGGAGATTTTCTGCAGCGCGAAACCTAGAGACTTGCATTTTCATGTTCCAAGCTGTTCCAATCGTGTTCCTTCATTCGTCGCATAGGTCGTTGCCGATTGTATCGCGTCGTATTATCCCTTGAGTCGTTCGTAATTATTGGTTTTACAGGCGGCTTATTGGACCTGCCCAAACTTTCTGTCTCGTCGGAGGGGGAAGGGTTATAACCCTTCACGTTTACCGAGTTTAATTAATCGGCGGCTTTAGCGCCACTCTCAACGAGAGACCACCGGTCACGTTTCAATTGCCCGACTTTTTGAGACTGTTTGGCTCAGGGAAAACTCTAGAACGGTTATTAAATTGGCAAAATCTCTCAAGCGCAAGCTAAATCTCCTCCCATTCATTCACCGCAAGACCTTAGGGACCGCAAAAAATTTCCATACAACCAAGAAATAACGTGTTTTTGGCTCCCGAAATTAGTGAGTCGTTTATTTAAGAAACTGACGTTAAACGTAATTAAGCTAAATCTCCATCACTTTACTTCTAGAATATTTTATTCATGCTGGACGTTTTTCAACGGAAATGGAAACATAAGAGCAAACATGGCTATGTAACTAAGCTCTAACACGTACCTGCGCAGGTTTTTGATGATCGATGGGGCCCGACGAACTTCGACGAATCTGGCAGCTTCTGGCTCGAGAAAACCTCGACGATGGCGGTGATGCGATGGCTGCCACCGGGATGTCCACGCTTCGATTTGGCGCGCAACGTACAGATGACCCGCGTGTGTGTTATGGCCGAACTAGAGATGCGGAGGTAGTGGCGGCTGGAACGGAAGCTTCCGTTTTGTTCCGCGAGAGCAATGGCGGCGTAAAAATGCCGATAATGTCCCCGGGGCGATCCTCACTTACGGATAGAGGCACACGTACCCAAAGCGACCCGGCTTCGCGTACCTTTCCGTTCCACCGAGCGGGGATCGGCGAAACCTCTATCTTTCGGTTTTTTTTTTATATGAAACATTTATTGGTCGTGCAGATTAAAAGAATTATGACGATGAATTATTCAAACTTCACATGTCAGGTAGAAATCTAATTCATGGACATCTACTCTTCCATTGACGTTGATAATGTAGGTGACGTATGCGACGAACAGTTTGAGAATTTTTGTCTTCAGAGTTGGTGGTATACCGTCTAACGTTGGCCTCAGTAGGTCGGAGAGAGTGAGTAGACGCCTTCCGGGAATAATTGTGTTCACCTTGTGTTGAATATGTAACCAAGCCTGGGTGACTTGTGGACATTCATTGAATTTGTGTCGGATTGTCTCTACTGTCCCATTGCAATGCAAGCATGTATCGTTATCGGCGCGTCCAATAGTATGGTATAGCTTCCTGTGTGCGACCTTCTCATTTATTATCATGTACAGGCTGCTTTTTTGTGACGGAGATAATTGTGGTGCGTTAACCCTTATGTGAGTGACGGGGTACCCGGGTACCCATTCTGATATTGAAAGTTAAATAACTTGTTGTAGATAAGTTCAAATACTATGAAACTTTCTGACATCTCGTAGAATGTTGAGACGAAGCGATGGGCAAAGTTTGAGGTCCAGGTTGCGATTACAGCGCTTATTAGGGGTCGAAAACTATTTATACCCCTTAAACGGGTGACGGGGTACCCGGGTACCCAATCATATAACAGAGTGCCTGTATATTTATATGAGTGTTTGATTATATGAATCTTTACGTATGTCACTGGGACAAAGGCTGCTCAAGTGCATGTACATATTTTTGGAGGTGTGTGGGTTTTAGAGGCCACCGGGTGGCCACCTGGAATATCCGGAACATCCGTAAAAATGGTCAATTCGTAAATTCCATCGTACAGCGACGAGATTTTTTTAGAACCATTTTCTGCCGAACCCTGAGTAGGGAATTGATGCTTTGACCCACCTCCGGCCTTTGTATCCACTGGGTGGTCCCCTGGAAGATCCGGAACATCCGTAAAAATGGTCAATTCGTAAATTCCATCGTACTGCGACGGGATTTTTTTAGAATTATTTTTTGCCCAACCATGAGTATGGAATTGATGCTTCGACCTACATACGGACCATTGTGTCCACTGAGTGGTCCCCTGGAAAATCCGGAAAATCCGTAAAAATGGTCAATTCGTAAATTCCATCGTACAGCGACAGGACTTTTTTAGAATTTGTTTTTCTGCTGAACCCTGAGCATGGAATTGATGCTTCGACCTACATACGAACCATTGTGTCCACTGAGTGGTCCCCTGGAAGATCCGGAACATCCGTAAAAATGGTCAATCCTGAAATTCCATCGTACAGCGACAGGACTTTTTTAGAATTTTTTTTTGCTGAACACTGAGCATAGAATTGATGCTTCGACCTACATACGGACCATTGTGTCCACTGAGTGGTCCCCTGGAAAATCCGGAACATCCGTAAAAATGGTCAATCCGTAAATTCCATCGTACAGCGACGGGATTTTTTAAGAATTATTGTTTGCCCAACCCTGAGTATGTAATTGATGCTTCGACCTACATATGGACCATTGTGTCCACTGAGTGGTCCCCTGGAAGATCCGGAACATCCGTAAAAATGGTCAATCCGTAAATTCCATCGTAGAGCGACGGGACTTTTTTGGAATAATTTTTTTGCCCAACCCTGAGTATGGAATTGATGCTTAGACCTACAAACGGACCATTGTGTCCACTGGGTGGTCCTCTGGAAGATCCGGGACATCCGTAAAAATGGTCAATTCGTAAATTCCATCGTACAGCGACGGGATTTTTTTAGAACCATTTTTTGCTGAACCCTGAGTAAGGAATTGATGCTTTGACCCACTTCCGGCCTTTGTGTCCACTGGGTGGTCCCCTGGAAGATCCGGAACATCCGTAAAAATGGTCAATCCGTAAATTCCATCGTACAGCGACGGGATTTTTTTAGAATTATTTTTTGCCCAACCATGAGTATGGAATTGATGCTTCGACCTACATACGGACCATTGTGTCCACTGAGTGGTCCCCTGGAAAATCCGGAAAATCCGTAAAAATGGTCAATTTGTAAATTCCATCGTACAGCGACAGGACTTTTTTAGAATTTGTTTTTCTGCTGAACCCTGAGCATGGAATTGATGCTTCCACCTACATACGGACCATTGTGTCCACTGGGTGGTCCCCTGGAAGATCCGGAACATCCGTAAAAATGGTCAATCCTGAAATTCCATCGTACAGCGACAGGACTTTTTTAGATTTTTTTTTTGCTGAACACTGAGCATAGAATTGATGCTTCGACCTACATACGGACCATTGTGTCCACTGAGTGGTCCCCTGGAAAATCCGGAAAATCCGTAAAAATGGTCAATCCGTAAATTCCATCGTACAGCGACGGGATTTTTTAAGAATTATTGTTTGCCCAACCCTGAGTATGTAATTGATGCTTCGACCTACATATGGACCATTGTGTCCACTGAGTGGTCCCCTGGAAGATCCGGAACATCCGTAAAAATGGTCAATCCGTAAATTCCATCGTAGAGCGACGGGACTTTTTGGAATAATTTTTTTGCCCAACCCTGAGTATGGAATTGATGCTTAGACCTACAAACGGACCATTGTGTCCACTAGGTGGTCCGCTGGAAGATCAGGGACATCCGTAAAAATGGTCAATCCGTAAATTCCATCGTACAGCGACGGGATTTTTTAGAATTATTTTTTGAACCCTGAGTAAGGAATTGATGCTTTGACCCACTTCCGGCCTTTGTGTCCACTGGGTGGTCCCCTGGAAGATCCGGAACATCCGTAAAAATGGTCAATCCGTAAATTCCATCGTACAGCGACGGGACTTTTTTAAGAATTATTTTTTTGCTGAACCCTGAGTATGGACCATTGTGTCCACTGGGTGGTCCTCTGGAAGATCCGGAATATTCGTAAATTCCGTCGTACAGCGACGGGATTTTGTTTAGAATTATTTTTTGCTGAACCGTGAGTATGGAATTGATGCTTCGACCTACATACGGACCATTGTGTCCGCTGGGTGGTCCCCTGGAAGATCCGGAACATCCGTAAAAATGGTCAATCCGTAATTTCCATCGTACAGCGACGGGACTTTTTTAGAATTATTTTTTTGCAGAACCCTGAGTATGGACCATTGTGTCCGCTGGGTGGTCCCCTGGAAGATCCGGAACATCCGTAAAAATGCTCAATTCGTAAATTCCATCGTACAGCGACGGGATTTTTTTAAAATTATTTTTTCTCCAACCCTGAGTATGGAATTGCTGCTTAGACCTGCATACGGACCATTGTGTCTACTGAGTGGTCCCGTGGAAGATCCGGAACATCCGTAAAAATGGTCAATTCGTAAATTCCATCGTACAGCGAAGGGATTTTTTTAGAATTATTTTTTGCTAAACTATGAGCATGGAATTGATGCTTCGACCTACATACGGACCATTGTGTCCACTGGGTGGTCCCCTGGAAGATCCGGAACATCCGTAAAAATGGTCAATTCGTAAATTCCATCGTACAGCGACGGGATTTTTTTAGAACCATTTTTTGCTGAACCCTGAGTAAGGAATTGATGCTTTGACCCACTTCCGGCCTTTGTGTCCACTGGGTGGTCCCCTGGAAGATCCGGAACATCCGTAAAAATGGTCAATCCGTAAATTCCATCGTACAGCGACGGGACTTTTTTAAGAATTATTTTTTTTGCTGAACTCTGAGTATGGACCATTGTGTCCACTGGGTGGTCCTCTGGAAGATCCGGAATATTCGTAAATTCCGTCGTACAGCGACGGGATTTTGTTTAGAATTATTTTTTGCTGAACCGTGAGTATGGAATTGATGCTTCGACCTACATACGGACCATTGTGTCCGCTGGGTGGTCCCCTGGAAGATCCGGAACATCCGTAAAAATGGTCAATCCGTAATTTCCAACGTACAGCGACGGGACTTTTTTAGAATTATTTTTTTGCAGAACCCTGAGTATGGACCATTGTGTCCACTGGGTGGTCCCCTGGAAGATCCGGAACATCCGTAAAAATGCTCAATTCGTAAATTCCATCTTACAGCGACGGGATTTTTTTAAAATTATTTTTTCCCCAACCCTGAGTATGGAATTGCTGCTTAGACCTGCATACGGACCATTGTGTCTACTGAGTGGTCCCGTGGAAGATCCGGAACATCCGTAAAAATGGTCAATTCGTAAATTCCATCGTACAGCGAAGGGATTTTTTTAGAATTATTTTTTGCTAAACTATGAGCATGGAATTGATGCTTCGACCGGTCCTCTGGAATATCCGGAACATTCGTAAAAATGGTCAATTCGTAAATTCCATCGTAGAGCGACGGGATTTTTTCAGAATTATTTTTTTTACAACCCTGAGTATGGAATTGATGCTTCGACCTGCTTACGGACCATTGTGTCCACTGGGCGGTCCCCTGGAAGATCCGGAACATCCGTAAAAATGGTCAATCAGAAAATTTCATCGTGATGCGTCAGGTTTTTATTTTAAACTATTTGTTGCCAAACCCTGAGCATGAAATTTATTCTTTGACCCAAAAACGGACCGTTGTGCCCTTTGGGAGGTCCCCTCAATAATCCGGAATTCCCGTAAAAATGGTCAATTCGCAAACTGAAGCGACGTCTTTTTAATCAAACAATTTTTTGCAAAACCATGTGGGTCAAAGCATCAATTGCATCAATTGCATACTTCGGGTTCTTCAGAAATGGAATATTAGAAATGATCATTTTTACGAATGTTCCAGATCATCCAATGGACCACCCAGTGGACACAATGGTCCGTATGTAGGTCATAGCATCGTTTCCATGCTCAGGGTTCGGTAGAAAATGGTTCTTAAAAAATCCCGTCGATTACGATTACGGAAAATTCGAATTGACCATTTTAACGGATGTTCCGGGTCTCCCAGGGGACCACCCAGTGGACACAGTGGTCCGTATGTGGGTCATAGCATCGTTTCCATGCTCAGGGCTCGGCAGAAAATGGTTTTAAAAAAATCCCGTCACCTAACGCTGGAATATTCGAATTGACCATTTTTACGGATCTTCCAGAAGACCATCCAGTGGACAGAATGGTCCGTATGTGGGTCAAAGCATCGATTCCATGCTCAGGGTTCGGCAGAAAATGGTTCTAAAAAATCTCGTCGCTTCACGATGTATTTTAAGAATTGATCATTTTTACGGGTGCTTCGGGTCTTCCAGTGGACCACCCAGTAGACACAATGGTCCGTATGTAGGTCGAAGCATCAATTCCATACTCAGGGTTGGGCAAAAAATAATTCTAAAAAAATCCCGTCGCTGTACGATGGAATTAACGAATTGACCATTTTTACGGATGTTCCGGATCTTCCAGGGGACCACCCAGTGGACACAATGGTCCGTATGAAGGTCGAAGCATCAATTCCATACTCAGGGTTGGGCAAAAAATTATTCTAAAAAATCCCGTCGCTGTACGATGGAATTAACGAATTGACCATTCTTACGGATGTTCCGGATCTTCCAGGGACCCCTTCCAGGTCCGTATGCAGGTCGAAGCATCAATTCCATACTCAGGGTTGGGCAAAAAATAATTTAAAAAAATCCCGTCGCTCTACGATGGAATTTACGAATTGACCATTTTTACGGATGTTCCGGATCTCCAGGGGACCACCCAGTGGACACAATGGTCCGTATGCAGGTCGAATCATCAATCCCATACTCAGGGTTCTGCAAAAAAAAATTATTCCAAAAAAATCCCCTCGCTCTACGATGGAATTTACGGATTGACCATTTTTACAGATGTTCCGGATCTTCCAAGGGACCACTCAGTGGACACAATGGTCCATATGTAGGTCGAAGCATCGATTCCGTACTCAGGGTTGGGCAAAATATAATTCTAAAAAATCCCGTCGCTCTACGATGGAGTTTACGAATAGACCATTTTTACGGATGTTCCGGATCTTCCTGGGGACCACCCAGTGGACACAATGGTTCGTATGTGGGTCAAAGCATCAATTCCATGCTCAGGGTTCGTCAGAAAATCCCGTCGCTTGACGATGGAATTTACGAATTGACCATTTTTACGGATGTTCCGGATCTTCTAGGGGACCACCCAGTGGACACAATGGTCCGTATGCAGGTCAAAGCATCAATTCCATACTCAGGGTTGGGCAAAAAATAATTCTAAAAAAATCCCTTCGCTGTAAGATGGATTTTACGTATTGACCATTTTTACGGATGTTCCGGATCTTCCAGTGGACACAATGGTCCGTATATAGAGCGAAGCATCAATTCCATACTCAGGGTTCAGCAAAAAAATTCTAAAAAAAATCCCGTCGCTGTACGATGGAATTTACGAATTGACCATTTTTACGGATGTTCCGGATTTTCCAGGGGACCACCCAGTGGACACAAAGGCCGGAAGTGGGTCAAAGCATCAATTCCCTACTCAGGGTTCAACAAAAAATGGTTCTAAAAAAATCTCGTCGCTGTACGATGGAATTTACGAATTGACCATTTTTACGGATGTTCCGGATCTTCCAGGGGACCACCCAGTGGACACAATGGTCCGTATGCAGGTCGAAGCATCAATTCCATACTCAGGGTTGGGCAAAAAATAATTCTAAAAAAATCCCGTCGCTCTACGATGGAATTTACGAATTGACCATTTTTACGGATGTTCCGGATCTTCCTGGGGACCACCCAGTGGACAAATGGTCCGTATGTGGGTCAAAGCATCAATTCCATGCTCAGGGTTCGTCAGAAAATGGTTCTAAAAAAATCCCGTCGCTGTACGATGGAATTTACGAATTGACCATTTTTACGGATGTTCCGGATCTTCTAGGGGACCACCCGGTGGCCTCTGAATTCACACAGTTCTCTGGAACCACACTTACACACAAGCGCATACATAGACACAGCGATACACACCAACATACTCACATACAAACACCCACAGACACATAAATGCTCATTGTAGGGCGGTTGGGTACCCGGGTACCCCGTCACCCGTTTACGGTGGGAAAAATCGTCACTCACATAAGGGTTAATATTGCGCCAGACTTTGGTCCATCGTATGTTAGGGTGTGCCATATGGACTTTTGGTTCTTCCGTCTGCTCTATGAGATGTCGATGTATAGCTTCGGCCGACGGGTTAATCATTATCTGTGCGGGGATTTGATTATGAAGCTGTCTTATTGTCTTCACATCGGGTAGGTCCGCAGGGCAGCGGGCGAGGATACCGTTGGTTGGTACCATGAGGGTACTATAGTAAGGCATACAGTTTGCCTCCTGTATGTGACGGTTAAGCAGGAGGGATTTACATTTGAGTGTAAAGAGTTTTAAACCTAGGCCACCCTTGTTTTTTGGCCGTGCCAGTTGTAGCATTGGAATGCGTGCGGGAATACCGCGCCAAAGGAAATTACCCATTGCTTTCGTTAGTTTGGCTGTGTGGATGGACGACGGTGGGAGAATTGACGATAGGTACCATACCTTTGAGCTGGCGAAAACGTTCAGGAGAGTGACTTTCTGGTGCAATGAGAGCGAGCGTCCGGCGTGTAGCCATGTGATGTGAAAGAAATTGTTGACCATTGCATTCCAATTGAGCCTTACCATCAGGCGGATGCTGTTTGCGAATACAACGCCCAAAATCTTCACTGTGCTCGTTGTTTGGAGCCACGGCACGATTAGTGTGTTGGGGCCGTTCGTGTCGCCGATATCTATTGAGAGGGTTTTTTGCAGGTTTAGTTTTGCCCCAGATGCGAATTCAAAACGAGAGAAAAAGGATTTCGATTCGATGATGGCCTGAACGGTGCTTGATATGATGGTGATGTCATCTGCATACGCGACGACCAGTTTGTTTCCTTGGATCTGTTCAAGTTTGCTGATGAGGGGGTGGAGGTAGAAAGCGAAGAGCAAACTGGACATCGGATCACCTTGTCGAACCGAACGTTCTATTCCGAAAGCAGCTGAGAGGTGGCCGTTGATTAGAAGACGTGATGATGAGAGGCTGGCTATACGAGCGAGTAGGTTAACGAAGTCTCGATAGACGCCGAGTAAGGCCATGGTTCGGTGGAGGAAGGAGAGACGGACCCGATCGAACGCGTGATCGAAATCGAAGCTTATCAACTTCGCTCTCTGTTTTTGTTGGATTAAACACGCTAAGCGATCTTTGATTGATAATATGGCTTCAAAAATGCTGTGGGGTGGATTCGCACATTTTTGAGCGCTGCAAATGATGCTGTGCGTTTTGTTTACCTTTTCGAGGCGGGTTTTTAGGACGCGAGAGAAGATTTTATAGTCACTGTTTAGCAGTGAGATCGGTCTGTAGGCACGAGCAGTATCGTTGCTATTCTTCTTCTTGACGAGGACAATTACGCCATCGACGAACTCTGTTGGAAAATGTTGAGAAAGCGCTTCGTTGAGGATTAGGTTGAGCTCTCGGTGTATGATGTCAAACGTGCGGCTGTAGAACTCGTTGGGGATTCCGTCGTTTCCGGGAGACTTTCGGCGGGCTGCATTCCGGATTGCTGAGAGAATTTCGGTTGTGGATATTTCTTCCGTACATAGAGCATTAGCTTCGTCGTTGTCTGGAATTACTCGATCCATTCCGAATGTGTTGTCTTCTGGAGGCTGTTGTTCTTCTTCTGTATAGAGTTGTTTAAAGTATTCGTAGAGATGTTGTTCTATCGCTTCGGATGTGTCGTAGGTTTCATCACGCTCTCCTCGTATGAGTGCGATGGTAGTCTTCTGCTTCCTCCTTTCTCCGAGTTGAAATGACGAAAGTGCTTCGCCAGCGACGAACGTTTCGTTAATTCGAAGGAAGGCGTTGGTGTGCTCTCGCTGCAGAGATAGCATTTTCCCCTTTATGCGGTTTATAGTTGAAAGTACAGTGTGATCGTTGTAGTAGTTGTCATACGCTTGTCTGAGCTCAGCGTACAGGCGCTGGTGTTCGCATTTGAAGCTGTTGTTTACTATTTTCGACTTCCATTGAAAAAAGGATTTTATTTCAAGCTTTGCGAAATGTATCCACCACGTCATCCACGATGGGTAGTTACGTCTCTGGCGTGTCCAAAATTGCCATCGAGCTTTGAATCCTTCCACATTGTCGTTTGTTAGAAAGTGCGGGCGGAGTGTCCAGAAGCCGCGACCGGGTTCTCTTCCTAGGCTTGGGAGGCATATACGAAGTGTCACGATTTTGTGGTCTGAAAAGCTACAAACGTGGATGTCTGTAGTTTGCAGTTCATTCCGTAGGCTATCGCTTGTGTATATGCGGTCGAGCCGAGTGGTTGAATTGTGTGTGATGTACGTCGGGCCGGCGACGGTTCGTCGGAGTTTTTCCCATACACCTATTAGCCGTAGCTGTTGTACTAGTCGTTGAAGTGCTGGACTGTGGTTGTTGCCGGTTGCATCGCATTGACGTATTACGCAATTGAAGTCTCCGGCTAGTATTGTATTGGGTGTGTCGTGGCGGAGGTAGTATGCGATGGTTTGGTCGAAGAGACGTTCTCTTTCGGCTCTGTTGTTTGATCCGCTGTGTGCGTAGCAACAACATAGAGTTGTGTTGTTGACTCTTATTGTTACTATGCGACCATCCAGGCTTTTTTCGACGTGCGAAAACTTGATGTGTTGTTTAACTGCGATCGCTGTCCCTCTCCTGGCATGATCTACATTGCACACTACGTTGAAGCCAGGGATAGACAATTGTTCGTTTTCAATTTCTTGTAGAAAGACGATGTCAAGTTCGTGTGCACGTATGAACGTCCTAAGGGCGTTCAGTTTGGTCTCGCTTGTGATGTTGTTAATATTAATGGTAGCGATGTTGTAACTAGACATATCTGTATTTCTAATTTTCGTCGTTGGAGTTGTGTTCGTCGTTGGGTCGCATCTTCTTGCCTGGATGTCGGCTGCGTAAACGTCTGTTGTTTGATGATGCTGTAGAGCTGTCTGTATCGTGTTCATCGGCGCGTCGTTGTATGTTGTCGTTGGATGACTGTAGTTGCTTGGGCCTTATTGGGGAAATCAGGTCGGTGTGTGTCGTCGGGACGGTCAGCGAGGAGGGTGCTGGTGGTGGCATCAGATCGTCGGATATTAATGGAGATGGAGCGGTAGTTGTTCTTTGTCGGTGGGACTGTTGATCGGCAGCGGGCTTCTACTGCGTAGCGCGTGGTTTATCATTTACTTTTTCCATCACCTCTTTTGAGGCAGTGGCTTGTTTCACTACATTGACATACGACCCCATGTCCGCTTGCATTTTTTGAAGTAACATTTTTTTGTTCTGGATGCACGTAATACCATTATGGACTAGCTCATTACAGTGCCTACAGGTCTGTAACTGCCCATTATAAGAGATGTACGTGGTCTCTGAATCTATTGTGATTGTAGTGGGGATGTTTTTTTTGACGACCATGCGAACCACGCGCACTCCGGTCGAAATGGTACCAAAGTGGTATTTGGAGTCCCAGAAAAGTTCTCGGATCGATATGATGTCTCCGTACTTCTTCATGAAGTCGGTAATGGATTCGTCTTGGACATCTTCCGACAGGTCATGTATTTTCACGTCGGTGCCTCCGTCTTCCATCCATAGACGCAAGGGATACATTTTTTTGTCTACTTCCATCTCATGCTGACCATCGTGCTCGCGAACGATGCGTTCGGCCACTGCGAGGCTGCTTGCTTTCACGAATGCACAACTAAGGAATCTACTGCATTGCAGACGTATCACTTCCTCGCGTTTCATACCGAGAACCTGACTGACGAAATAGTGTAGTTCCTCGTAGGACGGTTTTCTTGGTACTTTCGCATAGTCTATGCGGAAAGTATTTTCGCGTCGTTGCATTGCGAACACGTAAGCGTCTCGCCGAGGAGACGTCCGCAAATATCGCGATGTATTCGTAAACTGAACGACCGAAAAATGCAAAATGGAAAAGTGGACGACTCCCGTAGACGAGCGTAACGAAAAAAAAGAACGTGCGCTTGGCTCGGAAGCTCGGCGATAGCTATTCGGATCGGGTTCACTGCGTGCAATGGACGACACGCGCTCTCGGATGGCTCCGGTCCACAGAAATTGACGGAGAGGGACCTTACCTTCGGCAATGGACGACCGATGGGAGATTCTTCGCTACGATGTTTTGAACGACTTCACACACTCCGTTTAACTACCTACTTGAGGCGGGCCTTCACGGTACACACGGGTCTCGAAGATCTTGAACGGAATTCGCGGCTTGCACCACGACGGAACCTTGGACGGTCGCCACAAGACGACGGAAATTTCCAGCCGTACGAAAAAAGCGCAGCGCGCTGCGTCCAACACGAATTTATTTTAGTATTAAGTTAAATCGCTCACATAATTGAGTATAATTACCTTTTTTCGTAGTAGTAGATTTAATAAAAAATTCAAGCAGAATTTGCGATACAACGGACCTCAGTCCACTAAACAAAGAAAGAAACACAAAACGTTTAACACCACTTATCATTTTTATAAACTCACTCACTAATGTTACCTTTAAATTGTACTTCAAATCACACAAGATATTCTCAAAACGTAAGTATCTCTAATCGCGTACTTCTGCTTTCCAGCCGATCTTCTAGCGAAATGATCGAGCGGATGAAATAGCTACGCCAAGAAACTGTGCTTCTTTTCAAATTTGAGCCCTATTCAAGTATCTTAAAAGACTACTCTGTAACTATTCTTCAGGAGAATGCATTATTTGAAAATCGCGCCAAATGATTTGCATGGCGCCGAGAAGCATTTAATTAACGGCGAATTTAAACCGCTTATTTTAAATTTAGCGCCATGCTATGAAAGCAGAGCTTTTATAACATGTTCCATGTACGCGTGTTGAGCACAGAGATAGCTCGATTTTATCAACACTAGCTTTTATTTAAAGTTATTATTTTGTTCTTATAATATTTTCAGTTTACGAATGATTAATTAACAACAACAAAAACGTAAAACGTTACAGGGTTATTTGGCCGAAAGCCATTTGGCCGAAAGCCATTTGGCCGAATGCCACTAGGCAGAACAAACCATTAGGCCGTAACCCATCTTGCCGAAAGTCGTTTGGCCGAAAGGGTAATTTTCCCGAAAGGGTCATTTGGCCGAAAGGGTCGTAAGGCCGAAAGGGTCATTTGAGCATGAGCATGAGCATGATGGCCGTGCATTTCGTAGTTGCTACTCCGTGATCGATCAGAACAATCGCAATTGCACAGGGAACCAATGGATGGAAGCATGGGATTTTGCTCTCCAACCTCAATGTGCACAGTCCGAGAGCTCTAGTATTTTGAATGGTCGATAACGGCGCTGGCCACGTCCTCACGGTCATCGGGGATGGGAAGGAATTGATGATGCAATCACTCGCCCACTGCAAGCCGAGAACACCTCTGCACTCGCCACGAGTTCCTGCGGAATTTTATTGGAATCTGGGGTTAGGTTTTACGGCAGAGGTTCGTCTTGGTTAACGGGTTGCCAATGTGATAGTAATGAGAGGGTGGAGTATATTCTAATTGGATGCCGAAAACGAGTTCGAATTCTAACAGTTACCTGCTAGAGAACTAATCAAGTTGTAGGTATAGAAGATGGAAACGGTATGAAAGCCCATTTCCAGTTCTAGCGATTGCTAGAACATGAGAAATATATGAAAAGATACAAAGTAGGAGGAATGGAACGGGCCTGGGATTGAACCCACGACCTTCTGCGTATGAGGCAGAAGCGGTAGCCATATGACCACCAAGCCCGTTTAGCCGAATAGTTCATTTGAAAAGTGAGAAATTAGGAATGAGAAGAAAGACGTCACACTTCTCACTCTTTAGTTTTCTCTTCTCACTGTAAAAAGTAAGAAGCCCGAAAGGAGTAGTGAGATGAAAGTAGTGGGACGTCTCACTACCCACTTCGCACTACTCACGTTTCACAGTGAGAAGTGAGAAATGAGGAAAGAGACTCCTCACTCCGCACTCCTCATTTCTCACTTCTCGCTGTCAAAAACGAGGAGCGCGAAGTGAGTAGTGAGACGTCCCACTACTCACTTTGCGCTTCTCACTTTTTACAGTGAGAAGTGATAAATGAGGAGTGAGAAATGAGATGTCTTACTTCTCACTCTTAATTTTTCTCCTCTCACTTTTGACAGCGAGAAGTGAGAAATGAGGAGCGAGAAGTGAGACGTCTCACTCCTCTTTCCTCATTTCTCACTTCCCACTGTGAAAAGTGAGTAGTACGAAGTGGGTAGTGAGACGTCTCAATACTAATTTTTTGCAGCAAAAAGTGAGTAATGAGGGGTGAAAAGTAAGACGCCTCACTTCTCACTCCTCAGTTCTCACTTCCCACTGTGAAAAGTGAATAGTGCGAAGAGGGTAGCGAGACGTTCCACTACTCAATTCGCGCTTCTCACTTTTCACATTGAGAAGAGAAAAATTAATAGTAAAAAGTGAGACGTCTTTCTTCTCATTCCTAATTTCTCACTTTTCAAATGAACCATTCGGCTAAACTACCCTTTTGGCCAAATGACTCTCTTTGCCAAACTACCCTTTTGGCCAAATGACCCTTTCGGCCGTAAATTTTGGTTTTATAGGTGGCTTATCGGGCTTGCGCAAACTTTCTGTCTCGTCAGAGGTGGTGTGATGGCGAATCTTTTTTGACCGCAGCTTCTTCTGGAGCCCGTAGTAGGCCCGACTTCCAAAGATGATGCGCCTTCGAATTCCACGACTAACGTTGTTATCAGCCGTTAGCAAGGATCCGAGGTAGACGAATTCCTCGACCACCTCGAAGGTATCCCCGTCTATCGTAACACTGCTTCCCAGGCGGGCCCTGTCGCGCTCGGTTCCGCCCACAAGCATGTACTTTGTCTTCAACGCATTCACCACCAGTCCAATTTTTGTTGCTTCACGTTTCAGGCGGGTGTACAGTTCTGCCACCTTTGCAAATGTTCGGCCGGATCTGTTGAAAATCGTACCCCGGCTGTTACACCCGGCTCTCCGAATGACACCTTCTAGCGCAATGTTGAACAACAGGCACGAAAGTGCATCACCTTGTCTTAGTCCCCGGTGCAATTCGAACGAACTTGAGTGTTCGCCCGAAAAAAATTATATGCAAGGGAATGCAACAGTTTTTAAGCTTCTTTTGAATAATAGATTAACGAGTGCACATTCGATCGTTTCCTCTACCACGCGGAATGATTGCGCGATTATCTAAATATATCCAAATATCTTCTTTGCCATTACTCCCATGATAAATTGTTATCGATCACTAGGTTTCATCAACGCAAATTTAAATTATTTTCACTCAACCGGAACTACGGTTGAATAACCCAAATTTGGCTTCCACGGAAAAAAACACATTGGGTAAATCCAACTCTTTTTCAAATTTATTCTTAGAAGAGAAAGAGAGAGTGAAAGAACTAGTGAGTTAAAAATCAAACTTTGTGTTCAGTTTGGATTAGTTTAAACTATTTTTAGGTATTTTATTTTTTCTGTGTAGTGTCGGTGCGATCGTGTTTTCCATTGTATGCAGAACAATCGCGAGATCGTCGTAATTATTTGTTCTGAGTTGTGCGGACGAGTAAATCAATTAGCAAGAAAAAGTGTAATGCGCGTCCGATCATGTTTCCTTTAGCACGCAGAACGATCGCGCGATCATCGAAATATTTTGGTCTCCGTTGAGCGGGTGAGTGAATGAATTACCAAATAGAAATTTAGTGCGCGTACGATCGTGTATTCTTTAGCACGCAGAACGATCGCGCGATCATCGAAATATTTGGTTCTGCGTTGTGCGGTCGGTAAGGCAATTAATTAGTGCACGTTCGATTGTGTTTTTGTTTGAACCTCGATAAAACTACACGCTACACCCGGCATACCGTTTACCAAAACGAACCCTGCTACACTACCTACCCCATATATTCAACATCCCAGTGATTTCTCGTGGAAGTGCATATGACTCGTCGGCTTCCAGCACAGCGAGTATCACGTCAACATTTCCTACCTATTCCCTAATTGACCTGCATTCGGACACGGCCGGCGCTGGTATTGCTGGTCAAATTTAGGTCACCAGTTCTTACACATTGAAGATGATGTTAGTCCCAAACATCATTTGTTGGTTTTCTGTGTAATTACAGCTGACCTAGCAATAACGGAGTAGCAACCATGGGCGGTCAATCATGCTCATGCATGCTCATGCTCTACGCGGTCTATACTGTCGTGTGCCGCCTTGAAATCAACGAACAGATGGTGCGTTGGGACCTGGTATTCACAGCATTTTTGAAGGATTTGCCGGACAGCAAAGATCTGGTCCGTTGTTGAGCGGCCGTCAACGAAGCCGGCTTGATAACTTCCCACGAACTCATTCACTAATGATGACAGACGACGGAAGATGATCTGGGATATCACTTTGTAGGCGGCATTAATGATGGTGATCGCTCGAAAGTTCTCACACTCCAGCTTGTCGCCTTTCTTGTAGATTCCTTCCACTCCTTCGGTAGCTGTTCAGTTTCCCAGATTCTGACTATCATTTTGTGCAGGCAAGTGGCTAGCTTTTCCGAACCCATCCTGATGAGCTCAGCTCCGATACCATCCTTACCAGCTGCTTTATTGATCTTTAGCTGTTGGATGGCATCCTTAACTTCCCTCAAGGTGGGCACTGGGCTTCCATCGTCCGCTGATCTGACGTAGTCATCTCCACCGCTGTCTTGATTTTCACTGCCTGTACTCTCAGCGCCATTCAAATGTTCCTCGTAGTGCTGCTTCCACCTTTCGATCACCACACGTTCGTCAAGATGCTCTCATCCTTATCCCGGCACATTTCGGTTCGCGGCACGAAGCCTTTGCGGGATGCGTTGGGCTTCTGATAGAACTTGCGTGTTTCTTGAGAACGGCACAGCAGTTCCATCTCCTCGCACTCCGCTTCTTCCAGGCGGTGTTTCTTCTCCTGAAAAAAAGGCGGGTCTGCTGTCTCCGCTTCCGTCTATAACGTTCCACGTTCTACCGGGTACCATGCTGCAGTGTGACCGCCCGCTCCAGAATCTGTCTGCACTCTTCGTCGAACCAACCGTTCCATCTACTTCGTCCCATTTGCGTCGTTAATGGCTGCTTTGACTGTATTCCAGCAGTCCTCAAGAGGGGCCCCATCGAGCTCAACCTCTTCCGGCAACGCTGCCTCGAGGAGCTGCACGTATGCAGTCGCGACATCAGGTTGCTTCAGTCGCTCTAGGTCATACCGCGGCGGTCGTCGTTACCGAACATTGTTGATGACGGATAGTTTGAGGCGCAGTTTAACCATCACCAGATAGTGGTCAGGGTCGATGTTAGCGCCCCGATATGTCCTGACCTCGATAATGTCGGAGAAGTGCCGTCCATCAATCAGGACGTGGTCGATTTGTGATTCTGTCTGCAGTGGTGATCTCCAGGTTTACCAATACGGGAGGCTGTGTTGGAAGTAGGTGCTGCGAATGGCCATTATCTTGGAGGCGGCGAAATCAATTAGTCGTAGGCCGTTTTCGTTCGTCAGCCGGTGAGCGCTGAACTGCCCAAACTCCTTCTCTTGGTCAACCTGAGCAATCAAATCTCCTATGGTAATTTTGATGTCGTGACTTGGACAGCTGCCGTACCCAATTTCCAGCTGCGTGTAGAATGCGTCCTTATCATCATCAGTGCTTCCCGAGTGTGGGCTATGGACGTTGATTATCTTGAAGTTGAAGAAGAAGAAGAACCTACTGCTCGATATTACATGCCGCAGTCTGCGAGACCGTAGGGCTAGCCATCCAGGAAAACGAGAAATGATTCGTCATGCGCGGAACCAGCCCGTAAGAACCTCAATGTAGCTGCGGCTGCCAAATGGCCACGACAATGGGATAACTCTTTGAAGGGCAGGTGAACTCCTATGCTTATACGGCAGACTTCCTGTCATGTCTTCCCTAGTATCATTTTGGTTTCATACTGGTTTCATAATACTCTTGTAGAGTAAATCGTGGTCTTCAAGAGCGTTATAAAACTTAAAATGTTACTTGGGATGGCTGGTTCTGGCGGTACCTACACAGGTTCAAGCATACAAGATAGGCAGAAACCACTGATCACGTACACTTTATATGCTTTAGTTCGCCGTTGAAAGGTACACTATACGTGACGTTTGCGGTCAGAACACGTTTCCGTAGTAAATGCGGTTTCGGCTGCTACCACTCAGATTTGCTGCATCTTTTTGCGCAACTTGCGTGCCTTCTAGAAGTAATTCCGAAAGGTGGTACACCTTGTCCTTGAAAGGTCTTTGTCAGAGTGAGTTTGAAGGGTCGTTGCTCAAACTTTGTTGGGTTATCTAGTTGTTTTATTGTAGATTCCCTCCAATTGCAAAAAAACTAAGGTAAGCCGAGCTACTGGTAACTAGTAGTGCATACAATGACGTTGTTTCTTATTGGATTTCAACAGAACTAATCAGAAAATAACTTATGGAGATTGATGGAGTGCTAAGGTAGCGATAACTTCCCAAAAACATCTATAAAATTTCCATTAACCCCAACCATCCAGTGAGTTCTGTAATGCGAGTCAATGACATTCGATTCAACCTCAGGATCGAGAAAACGCGATACGTTTGGGTGAGTGGATCGCATGTCAAATCTACATATAGGCAAACTAAACTCTTCCATTCCATTGGTGGCACAATACATTCTGCAGTCGTATCAAGATCTCATAAAAAAGCGAAAACTTCCTTCGGGTAGGAACGCGCTACAAATCCATTCCCCGAAATCGTGAACCAGGTGCGGGCACCCTTTCGCTTTTTTTAGCCCTAGCGAGCTTCGTCTGTCGCAACCTTTGCCACATTCGTCGCCCTGCTCCTAAGAAACCAACATATCCATGTGGAACATCTATTTTTATGGGAAATACATTCCTGCTGCCCGTCCCACCCGAAGCCACGGAAATGGAAACCCGAAATGCATCAAGAGCTCACATTAATAAACTTGTTCATTATTCACATTCTTGATTTTTTCGTTACCTTGCTGAAGCACGAATGCGAACGAGTTCTAGTCACATTAGTTGCGTAATTTTTACGAGTGCGTGCGAGCATTTTCATACGTTTTTGGGCAAGGGTTGTCGGTCGCTGGCAGTCTGGCCGACTTATGCCGGGAGGAAATTAATGCAAATTTTGTTTCACTTTCGAAGGTATTTCGGCGCTCGGAGACACGCGGCAGCCGGCTCTATGGTCCTTGAACTATAGCGACAGAATTGATTTTCTGCTTTTTCGTTCGTTTCAAGCACCTCGCTTTCTTATGGGTCGCAGTGTGGCGTTGTGACGGTGTCCTGCCAGGATCTGTCAGGGACGAATGGGAGGGCAGACGAAGAGATATATGTTCTGGTAGTGTGTCGGTCCTTGCGAGCGTGTATCGTCGATATGAATATATTTCATCGATGATTGTTTTTTGTAGCGTTCACCAGAGTGAGCATTGTTGGTTGGCGCTCGTAATGGATGGGGACTGCATATTCATGAGAAATGGAAATTTGAGGAGTGTGTATGTGTTTTGGGTGAAATTAATTTGTGATAGACAGTAATGAATGTGCTTGAACGAATAAAGGAACTCTAGCGAAAACACGACTCTTTGATGTTTCGTCAAGTGCGAGATGAAATAATTTTGGTTCACGCGACATGAAAGAAATTGTTGTAGACAATTCAATTTTCAAGTATCTGCAACAGCTTAGTATTTCAAGTGATCTGTCCAGTTACTAGCAGTTATTTAAACAATTAAAAATTAACAAATTTTATTGATGATTAGACACAACGATCAGTATTTAAACGATTCATGAACATAGTCCAATCAGAATAAATATTCAAAATGTGCCATCACTTGAAAAAAAAAAACTTTTTGACATCCATAACAAATGTGCAAGTATCACGAATGATGTGTTTATTATGCAGTGAATTCGCGAGGCTTCAGAACTCTTGACAACTTTTCCGCAATGCAATTGCGTATCACATATCAAAGTCAAAAGTATGTGACTACATATTTGAACTGAGCTACAAAAACGCACTGAAATAAAACAACCCACTCAAGAAAACTTTGCTACTTAATTCAAGTTGTAAAAAATAAACTCAATTAGAAATGTTTTATTCAGTTTTAATAAACTACACTCGTCTCACGTGCCACAACCTCTTCAATTTCCTCCCACACTTGTTGTTTATTCTTTCAACCACATTTGCATCCTTTCGATGAAAAGCTTCCGTCACCGTGTGCACATTGCACAGTGCGCTGAGTGCAAAAGTCTTTTTCCTCGCTGGTGCTGTAACCATATGTTCCGCCTCGGCAGCTCGCAATATTTATCCTATTCTTGTTTTACTTTTTCCCCTCCTGAACTCTTCCCGACAAAACTGTAAAACGTCTTGCATCATCACCGTCAAATGCTTACCGTATTTGACAGGATTAATTCATTGCCTGCTCACTGAAACCCGTGAATCAAAACCAACAATCGCTCTTGTGCGTCAAGACAATTGGTCCTTCGAGCCGGATAAGATCATCGTCGGGATAACAAAATGATCCTACGATCTTCGTCGAGTGCATTTATCGTCGTCGTCATCGTCAAACAGTTGGGGTCGTTCAAAAAATGATGTCACATGTTTTAGGGGAGGGGCAAGATTTTGTGACAGAACAGTACTAGGTATACAAAAAGCGTGACAGAGGGGGAGGGGGTCTAGAAATCCCAAAAGTAGTGGACGTCATATTTGAATCGCCTCGTTCATAATAATGCAAATGTGCCAGTGTTGGTTGTGCAACTATTTCGCCGAAACAAAACGCGCACAAAAAGCCGCGAGTTTGTGTAAATTCAATCCATTATCCCTTTCAAATGTGTAAAGACAAATAATAGTTCCTTCCTTACCACGTGATTGCATTGTGTATTTCACCATTATGTTTTCCGTAAAGTGCGCCATCTTCGTACTCCATTATGAAGAAAAAGAGCTAAGAAAACTTTCTGCTTAATTGTACCCGTCTGCGAACACAACCACCTACGCGCATAAACCAGAACCATTGAAGCGACGAGAAAACGTTAAACGCAGCCTTCGGTCAAACGAGGAACATCAATGTGTGCGATCGAACCAAACAACTGCAACCGTCCAATTAAGTCTGTCGGGAAAAGTTTCGTGGAATTTGTGCAAAATGTCCCTGAAGCTCTGTTAGAACCCGTATTTCGTGTGTGGAAAAGCGATCCCGCGATCAAACTGAAAAGTGCATTATGAAAAAGCCTCTGTCAGCAGTCATGTGAAAAGTAATTCGGCGACCAGATCATTCGGGACGTGCGAATTGGTTTTGATGACTGAAAATAAATGCTTATGGTGAAAAGCAGTATGGTCAGATTCAAGTTTATTCCGCGGAAAATAATGTGTTTGATCTAGTTCTCGGTCAAATCAATGAAGAAAATAGTGTATTCATCATAAATCAGCTATCAGACTGCAGACCCAAGAAGAAACAAAGCGTCCATTGATTGTTTCACCGCTGCAAATTTCCTGAACATTGTCGCCAAATTAATTTTTTGCTGTAATTTTGTAAAATCGTTCTGTTGAGACAAAACCAAGATGATTCGTGAAGAAATCGCGATAATGCAATTGATTCCTTTGTTAAACTCGATTGTAAAATATATTCAAACTGATCAAGACGACGTTAACATTGAAAACTTACGTTGTAGAAAATTGTTGGAAGTGAATTGTAGAATGTATGTTCGGAGAGACTCGTGGGTGAAGATTAAATCGCTACACATACAGCGACATTTTGAACTCATCAAGACGTATTTATGTTGGTCAGAAATTTTGGCCGTGGTTCCAACAAAGGCTACGTCACGTCCTCCGGAGCACTGCTTCGAACAGTTAATTCCAGCTCCATTTTCATATTTGGTTATCGCATAATCTCATACACTGCATATAGTCTCTTTGCAGTGCGAGGAGGACGTCGACGGAGCTGGAATCATCGTCATATGACTATTTAACTATTTAACACAACGTGCACATTGATTCGCGAAACCCCAAGAATTCACTCACCTGTCATCGAGGCGTATCCACGTTCCGAGTCGGTAGGACAAATTGAAATGTCGATATGGGTCGATTTCTGGTATAAGCATCAACTAATTAATTCGCACAAATTCGTAGGTATTACAAGCCAGACTTTGGTATGAGTAGCATTACTTCCATCCCTTTCCACAGAGAACTGCATCCGTTACGTAGAGGGTAGAGAACCACGACCTCACCTAGGTGTCACGGAGGTTTGGACCTGCAAGTGTGAAAGGTTTAAGTAGGAATCGTTTCGGTATAACGTGAAACACAGAAAGAACTAAGACAAACAGATTAAAGAAGACCTCCCTGCTTAAAGGCTACTGGACAAATATTATTTGTCCAAGATTGTGTTAGGATTGCTTAGAAGCATGACATACATCTTTGAATTCATACGATTATCGAACATTTTACAAGTTTTAGAGGTAATGGATCAAGAAATATAAATATTCAAAGATCAATCAATTATTTGATCTTTTATTAAAATTCAGAAATATGGACTTCCGATTAAGCAAACATCAAAGAAATCGTATGATTGTCTAATCTTAAACAAAAGTTCAACTCAATGGACGCAGTGGTTCTACGCCCCAACAAAAATCTATGGAGCTGAATTCAGACGGAGCAGCACTTTTTTTCGTGGGCTTCTAATAATCCATTTAAACGAACTTTATGTATCATAACCTTCAAAATTTTACAACTATTCTTTTATCTCTGAAAACTTTAGTCCAAACATATTTTTGATCATTAAGTAATCTGGTCGATCTAAGTTTTCTGTCAACTCATTCCATATGCTGAATTCTAAAATGTGTAGTATGGTGAACTTCTATGCAAAAGTTTCTTACAACTCTGCCCATTAGTTATAGCTTATTAGTTGCAAGCAAAAACTAAATAATTGAATTTTGTTATCTATTATAAGTTACTGCAACTAGCGCTTTATCTTCGTTATTAGTGAAATTCAAAGAAGATTTGTTAGGAGAGTTGAAGAAAAACATTTTGAATTTAGACTGTGGAATGAGTTATTGACAAACTACTAAATTATCGAGTCCAGACTAACAAATGACTGAAATATCCTTCACAGTTAAAAATTCTAAATTGACGCTATGGAAATATTTGAACCCATATTTTTGTGTTCAATAGCCCCTAATTTTACTTTCCAACTTACGTATTGAATTTAAGCAACAGAGTAGCAACGACCTGTAATTTTAAAAAGTGATGGAAAAATGAGTCAAATGAACAAGCCTTTTTGTTACATCATACAATCAGTACTCTATTCTCTAGAATTCCAGAAACTTTAGATTATTTTAAATACTGATTAACTTTGAAATCATTTGATAACACATAGATTCTTGCAGTCAATGACTTATATTTTTCAGAACATGGGTAGGACAATGCTTTGACTGTCCCACCCAGGCAATTCATGCGTAGGACATGTCCTACCTGTCCCAGTGTCCCACCCACTCCGGCGCCACTGCCTGTCATTTTCTTGAAAAATCAGCTTTTTCCAATGCTTGGCTAATTTCTCTTCATATTCAGGAGTTGAGGAATTTGAGATTTTCCTTCATTTTAAAAAATGTTTTTTGACGAGGAAATCAAAATCATCAGTTATAGAAGTAAAATATCTGCACAATTATTAGAAAAAAAGTTTATAGTAATTAGGAGGCGCACACTTTACCAACTCAGGAATAGAGGCTTGCGACGCCACAGTCGATATGTTTATCCGTGTGCCGCTGGCCAAAATACCCATGTCCCTAAATTTAGAAGAACTTCCCACGGAAGTAAAGGAGATTTTTGAAGTTGAGGAGGTTATTGACCGGTATTATCGATATATTCAGCTTTGTGGACCCCTTAAAACCCTTTATTTATTCTAATCCAAAGTTTCGGACATTTATTGATTTTAATCGATTCAAATGATGCAGCTCGGTGTCCCTCCGTGCTTCAGACATTTGTATGTCCTTATCATCAGCCTATTCGGATCATTAAAACAATAGTTTAACGGAAAACTTCTCTTCACAAAAAAATGTTCCCTGAAATAATTTGTGAAGTGGCAAATGTTAGTCAGTGATACGCGACGCTGTTTAAAAATATCGACGGCGGTAGCGGTAACACCTCTATCCCTATCCCTAGTAAAGTGTACGCTCCTGATTGCTTTAAACATTTTATTTTGACGAATTGGGTGGAATTTTCAGTTTTACAACATTCTAGAACTGCGCTCCGCGTGGCCTGCAGTGTTGAGATTGACAATCGATGAAATTTTATCATTTTCCATCCGCCATAACACATGTTTGTCTTAGGACCCCTGGGAACTACAAAAGGGCATCCATGAATGGTACCGCCTATAGGAAAGGAGGATGTTGCTCGAAGGTGCAATCCATACAAAATTTCAAATGATTCATACATACAAAAAGTGTGACGCGGTGGTGATGATGGATATTTTACGTAATGGGTCTTCCAAAGGTTCTACGAGGGTTCATATACTCCAGATTGAGAGCTTAAACAATGCTTAGAACTGTGTCCATTAGTTTTCGGAAGTGACTACAACCTTTCCGTTCATTTTGGTGTAAGAGGAAAGCAAAACCGCTGACGAGGATGTGGTTTTCCCAAATGGTCTCCCGCATTTCTATATTTTTATACAATGCTGACGTACATATCCACGTCGTCATATGTACAATGTGAGATGAAATGTCTTATGAAGTTTTTGCGTTATTTTCCCGGTTTTCTAATATGAACCGATTGTTTGATTGCAAAGGAAAATGATGTGAACATGCTTGGGTTGAAATTTGGACATAATTGTTCACTTTTCAAGTAAGCTCACTTTTCACAAAATAAGTAAACTACGCTAAGAAAAGATCGTCATAATCTCGATGAATAAAGTGATTCGTTGAAGATGCGCCTGCAAAAAAACAATCGCGTGTGAAATACTTTCCCTATCCACCGTAGAGGCGATGAGGATTTCCATCGTTTGATCCGGATACAAATATAGTGAACATTGTGCGAATGAGGAAACACATTCGCCTCAGGAAGCCGATAAGACGCATCCGAAGGTGGAAAGGGTTGCTACCGACTGGAATCCTCTGTATTTTTTTTCCTACTTCACAGCCTCTATAGAAACACGTGCGATATGGGAGTCGCTTATTATTCATAAAATTTGCATAAAAATATATGTGAGATGAAGAATGATAATTAATGATGCTGTATGTGTCGTGTTTTGTCGTCTGCGTCGTCGTGCAATGTGAACATCTCGGTCCTTATGGTTGGTATTTTGGAAACGACGTCGTCGTCTGTATCAAGACTTGGCGGTGGCAGTCGCGAGCGATATTGAATGATTTGGGACTTGAAAGCAGCAACACGAGCGAGGAAAAACGCGTGGATTATGTGATAATGGCAAGTGTGACATTATTCACTGTCGACTTCTGTCTTTGCACACATGTCAAACCGACTGGGTGGAGAGGGGATTATGGCGATATTAGAGGGTTTTATCACGTGGGAATCGAATGTCAGCTTGATGAGTGAACAAATGATCAAGGAAGCATATTAAATTTAGTCGAGATGACTGATAGTTGTCTTAGGTCTTTAGTAAAATCGTTAAGATATTTTTTACTTACGTCATATTGTGAACTTACACACTTAAATTATTTTGCGACCTCACCCAAATTTTGCCGAGATTCCAACAGCCGAGATCTCGGTATTTTTTACCAAAATTCGCAATTCTGTTACCGAAATTTCGTCATATTACCGAATTCGCAAAGTTTACTAATTCACAAGGCAAAAACTTCCAGTTAATGTTCACAGAGAAGGAGAAAACAGTTTATTGGGATCGTATATGAAATAAATTGCAAAACTAGAAAAGAAAAACAGATCAACCTTTTCTATCTTCAAATGATTTCAAGATTTTATTCCACCCCAACTTATATTCATGAGCTACATTACCCGAGAAAAAAAGTAAAATCATCACGAAGGATAATCTCCGTAAGCGTAAACTTTCACCTTTATTCCCACATCATCACCATCTCGTGATGCACGCCGCCTGCTCCACCATCGCCGTCATCACATCAACCAGCATTCACCTATTAACAGATGCGACTGTGCTTGCCAGCCAACAGTACAAGCAATAGTAGGTACTTTCTCATATCCTGAAAGTTGATCCTCGTAACCCACCCCAATCCTGAGCCCGGCCGATGCAATTCTCTGGCGGCACCCCAACCGCAGCGATGAATCTGGCCCTGGCAGGTGTTTGAAGAAGGAAACGTTTCTTTCCATGCATGCAACACTCATCT